>NW_024583153.1:0-8744 GCF_018398535.1 Haplochromis burtoni | reverse complement strand
CACACACACACACACACACTCACACACATACAGAGAAACTGGGACCAGTTGTATCCATTCACACGCAGGTGCCCAGATGTATACACACTCCTCTCGCTCTCTGTCCATATCAGGCATTATGTGGCTGCTGACGATGAGAACAGAGCATCAGTAGCAAAAAGGAAGTTGGAGCAGAGACCAGCTCTGTGCTGAAACGCGTTCAGATCAAATAAAATCCCGCTGAGTGGGATTGGTTCATAGTAGAGGACGACAGAGCTTCAGGTTAACGGTTTAAAGAGAGCTCGTTCAGCGTGTCACGCTGTCACGGCCAGCCGAAGAGCAGACTTGGGTTTAAATGTGGCTCACGGACATTGTTACTGCCGACGCTGTGTTTGGGTCAGAGGGTCACGGGGAAATGTCTTGCTCCTCTCGTTTTTATTTGTCACAAAATGTTCAGAGTCACACACACTGAAGATTATACAGTTAGATAATTATTGTAATAATTACATTCATAATACATTAATGTAATTAATATTCTCATATCCTGTAAGTCGTGTTTAGGTCCTGTTTCTGACACCGTGACTGGAAGAGAATTAGTCATAAAGGTGTTTATTTTTGCCACCCAGTCAATGAAATTTAGCAGTCATATAAAGACTTGCTGAATTACACCAGTCCAGTCTGAGCTGCACTGTTGTGATTCACTGTTATCACGTTTTAATCCTTCGATTGATCCAAAATGCTACAGCAGTAATACTGATCACGACTCCAAAGAGAGACCATTTTTCTTCCATGTTAGCTTTTCTTTATTAAATCCAAACTTAAAATCCTTCTTCTCACTTACAAGGTCTTGAATAATCAGGCCATCTTATCTTAAAGCCCTCGTAGTACCACATCACCTCAGAAAGAGCTCTTCCCTCTCAGACCGCGGGCTTATTTGTGGTTCTTAGGGTATTTAAAAGTAGAATAGCAGGCAGAGCGTTCAGCTGTCAGGCCCCTCCCTCTTCTGTGGTCAAGGGAAAGGACAACTGGTGACGGGGGTCACAGGCTCCCAAGGCTCAGTGATGCGTGCAGTAAGGGAAGGCCCATGTGGTCTAATATCACACAGTAGCTACTGTAGGTCAGCACACACAGGACTAAGCAGCTCCAGAGCAGTTAGACAGCCCGTGTTGACCTCTAACCTTTGCTGTAAGCAGATACAGTAAGCACATGAAGGTCAGCACTGGACAGCAGAGTAATGAAAGAATGGGCCCATTTACTTAATGATACAGGTCACGTGAGACACATATTATTTATTATTATGTAAAGTAAAGTTCAGGACGTGCCGAGGTGCAGTGGACTGCTTACTTGCAAAATATGGATACCTGTGCTCAGCCATGGAAAGACATGCAGGGTTCATCGATATCTGGGTCTGTGGTGTAACTTAGAACAAGCAGACTCGACGGCCACGTCCTGTTTAAAACTAGTCTTTTAAACAGGACGTGTGTGTGGTCAGTGGAGGAAGGAACAGAAGTGGTGGTTGATGGGTGGGGGGAGGGGCTTTCTTCACAGTCCTTAATAAATGGCAAAGGGCAGAATAGGTGATGTTTGGTGTAAGTCTTGAAATGGAGTGGACTGGCTGATGATAGGTTCATTATTGCACACTTCAGCCATGACATTATGACGCACACATGAACACAGATGGGCGGAGCAGATGTATGTGGGTTGCACTGGGTGGGCGTACTGATGTAGTAGCAGGGGATGATTTGGCTGTAGATGAAAGGCAGTAAGTGAGCAGTGAAAGGCCAACAGTAAGTGCTGAACTGTGCTGATTGGCTATTGAATGCTGGGACATGGTAACAAGATTGAGATACAGGCCGTTGGGGGAATGATCACGGTGATGATGATGGCAGCATTGATTGCCTATTCATTGACTAGGTGGGGATTTACAGCAGGTAAATAGATAAAAAGACACACACACATGCATTTGGAGTAAAGTAACCCAAACTACCCGAGTGCATAAGAAGCAAGTTCATCAGCTGTCATTAACTGGAGAAAAAAGTAGCTAAAATCCCCAACACGTGTGTGTGTGTGTGTGTGTGTGTGTGTGTGTGTGTGTGTGTGTGTGTGTGTGCGTGTGTGTGAGGTGTGTGGTGTGTGTGCGGTGTTTTGTGTCTGTGTGTGTGTGTGTTGTGTTGTGTGTGCGTGTGTGTTGTGTGTGTTGTGTGCTGTGTGTGTGTGTGTGGTGTGTGTGTGTGTGTACTAGTTGTGTGTGGTTGTGTGGTGAGTGTGTGTCTGTGGTGTGTGTGTGTGTGTGTGTGTCGTGTGTGTGTGTGTGGCTGTGTGTGTGTGTGTGTGTGTGTGTGTGTGTGTGTGTTGTGTGTGTGTGTGCGTGTGTGTGTGTGTTTGAGTTGTGTGTGTGTGTCGTGTGTGTGTGTTGGAGTGTGTGTGGTGTGTGGTGTCGTGTGTGTGTGGTGGTGTGTGTGTGTGGTGTGGCGCGAGTGAGTGTGTGTGGGTGATGTGGAGTGTGTGTGTGTGTGAGTGTGTGTGTGTGTGTGTGTGTGTGTGTGTGTGCGTGTCTGTACACATCCAACAGAGTTCAGAGGGTGTAAAGGTCACTGTGTCCTTCAGTCTGTAGCCATGTCCCTGTTTGAACAAAGGACGCTGTAGAAGTATGACTCATTCCTCGAGTGCGTGTTATGACTAAGCTGGTTTTCTACAGCTCACCGTAGTAATACGTGGAATCCATGTTTGCTGCCTGGAAAAAGCTGAAAGATAAATATGTATGTAACACGGCTAACATGTCGAACAGTTCATCTGAATTTTCTGGATACCTGAGAAAATTCAAATCAAATCAATGATTATTAGATGTGTTTGGTCTCCGCCCACCCCACCACTATGGTCACTGCCTACTTTGATGCAGAGCGTCTGAGCTTTGATGACAGCTACAAGACTGAAACACAGAGTGAGCGTCAGGCAAAACTCTAACATTATGAACTGAACTGCTGAGCATTTTAAGCTCATGTTTATGTAAAAATACTGAAGCTAACAGACGCAGGAAGTTTATTTTACATCCCTGCCTGGTGGGTTCTGGCTAAGAGCATAAAGTAGAAGCAAAGCATCGCTGCAAATAAGCTACATCATCAAGGTTTAGGGTTAATAACATCACACGCACCTGAGTGTGTGTTTGTGTTTATGCACATCATATTTCCTCAAAGCATGCAGATACATAGAAACAAACCAGTACAAATCTGTAGAGTAGAAACACGCTTGTCATGTGTACGCTCTGTGGTGACAGAAATAACACGGTGCAGAGACTAGAGCAGGTCGTGTCCATGTCATGAAGGTGGGAAGAAGTTTATTAAAGAAAAGCTTTAAGGAGAGAAGAGCTGCCACAGAGTGACGGAGCAACAATAAAGGAGTGAAGAAACTGAAGTGAGGATGCGTCGCTATTACCTACTGTACACAAACAGCTGCCAGAGCGTTCACACAGTTCAACGAGTGATTTTTGCAGCCTGATAAATCTGATTTACAAAGTTGTAGTTGGACCCAACATGTAACCACCCGTCTGTAAGTAACTGGTCAGCACATTCACTCGGTTGTTTTGTGAGGCTGTTAAAATAGTAGTAAAACACATCTCCTGGTTTACTTTCTGACTAAACGGTGAAAACCCAGCAGTTCCATCATTATACAGTCTGCCTCAGCTGCTAGGCTCTCTGACCACAACTACACCACACCTTTCAAATTCAGCCGCTGTGGGCCGAGGTCGTCTCACGTTGAGTCAGCATGGCGGTTTGATGGACAGCTCTCATAAAAGTCTCATAAAATGAACCTTATATTAATGGTTAAAGACATTGTAGATCTAAAAGTGTACATCCAGGTCAGTGTGATCTTAAGATTTCTTTATTTTTAAAGAGTCAGTGAGAGATTACGGTTTACAGTGACTCAGAGACAGAAAACAGAAAACGAAGAGAGTGTAAGACATCAGAAGAATGTAGGATTAAAGTATTAAGGAGGAGGAAATGTCCCTTCCTTTGTCTGTATCTGTTTAATTTGGACAGTGTTAACTTCACTCTGAAGGGACGAACGTGAACTCATCCAGTAAATGAAGTGCGTCTGTTTTCAGGCTGCACTATAGACCTGCGTGACCGTCAGTGAAATATCCATGAGTTTGATTCATGTCTGCACTCAGATGATCGTGTGTTTGTAGGGAGTTTGAACTTCAAGTAGCTCATGTTTCCAGCTGTTGTGATCTGTTAGTCACATCTGTCTGAGTCTAGAGAAGAACGGCTTTAAAAACTGGTGACGTAATGTTCCAGCGATCGAACGATGCTTGTAGATGAAGTGATAACTCGGATACTCAGCTGCACTCGTATTTTATTTTTCATTGTTGAATGTGTGCTTTTCCTCACTGTGGGGACAGTGACTCGTAGATATCACAGAATATACGTTCGTATCTAAAGCTCGCTGACGCAGAGATCACCGAGCCACGGCGATTTTGATTAAGTCAGCTTTGTTTTTTGATGAATATGTTGCCACTTTTACTGTTGCATCACCAGCTCAAGAACAATGAGCCTGTTTAGAGCTTTCTAGCAACGATGACGTCGTGCTGTAGGTATGGACTTTGGCAGCAGGCGAGGGAGGATTTCAACATGTGCAAAATACCAAATGGTCTGCAAAATGTAACAAAGTGCAGCAAATGAAACGTGACGGTAACAGATCAGAGCTCAGTTTATCTGAACAAAGTCGACGCCCATCAAATATTTCAATTTCATTCACTTGCATTTCACCTTTAACCTTCATCATCATTCAGCAAATATGAATTTATCACCCAATCAGGTTATTGTTTAGGACAGCAATGTGTGTGTGCGCGTGTGTGTGTGTTGAAGACAAAAAGACATTCATTACAGCAGTCACTCTGTTACAATTACACGGTGCACACTGGCTTCTTTTGCTGATAAAGGAGTCCAAAGGTCAGGGCTTGGGCGTCCTGGCACAACGATCATGTAAGTGCAGAGAAAAGAAATCAATAATGAAAGAGCGAAGGCCAGGAGGGGGCTGGGATCAAACGCTGTGGATCTCCGAGCTGCTTTACTCTGAGCTTATTGGCAAGCTGAAATAAAGTTTGGGTATAACCCAAAGCTAGGAGCGCGGCGCTGACATTTGTAATCACATGCCCCAAACAGCGACTCCTCTTCAGCTGTATCAGTTACCAGGAGCTGATGTAGCTGCCGCCTTTGTCCAGGAGGCAGCCAGTGCAGATCAGCTGGCTCTGCCCTGAAGGAAGCAGATCACAGCTGCACGACAACAACCGCCTCTTTGGGCCTCTGCAGCTAAAAACAAACAGGCTAAAAAAGCTCTGTCCCTCCCAGCTGCTCTAAAATGTTGAAAGAGGTCTTTTTTGTTCGTGTTTGCTGTTATTAGCCAATAAAGTCCAAATGTCTGAAGTCGACTGTCTGTATGTTGTTGCAGCTTTGTGCTAATCTGGTTTTTACATCACTTCCTGTGGAAACATTGCACCAAGAGAAGAAATGGCTGTCACTCTGTTTTGTCTTCCTTCTTGTCATATTCTTGACATTTTTTTATTTCTGCTTGCCCTCTAATTAATCAAAGGAGCTTGGAAACAAAAGCGTCTGGACTTCTTTAAGTTGCTTGAAGACGTTTCACCTCTCATCCGAGAAGCTTCTTCAGTTCTAAGGTCAAATGGTGGAGAGTCCCAGATATAAACCTAGTGGGAGTTTCCCCCCACAGAGGGACAAAAGGACCCCTGATGATCCTCTAATCGCCTGAGCCAAGGTGTGAAACTGGGTGTGGGTCCCAATCAGCCAGAGTTTCGGGTGAGCTCATTGTGAAACCTGGCCCCACCTTATCATGTGATTTCCTGAGGTCAGATGGCCCAGGATGTGAGTGGGCGTTAAGGCGTCTGGGGAGGGATCTCAAAACTGGATTATAGATGGCAGAGAGTTGGTGTCGTAAACCCCGCCTCTGTTCAAAGATGGTCGCTCACAGTGGACATAGATGCTTCTTTCACTCCTCTTTCAAACCATCTGTCCTCTCTGTCCAAAATGTGAACATTGGCATCCTCGAAAGAGTGACCTTTGACCTTTAGATGCAGATGGACTGCTGAGTCTTGTCCTGTGGAGGTGGCTCTTCTGTGTTCCGCTTGTGAAGTGGCTGTTTGGTCTCTCCGATGTAGATCGGTTGGTTTACGACACCAACTCTCTGCCATCTATAATCCAGTTTTGAGTTCCCTCCCCAGACGCCTTAACGCCCACTCACATCCTGGGCCATCTGATCTCAGGAAATCACATGACAGGGTGGGGCCAGGTTTCACAATGAGCTCACCCGAAACTCTGGCTGATTGGGACCCACACCCAGTACCTCGGCTCAGGCGATTAGAGGATCATCAGGAGGTCCTTTTGTCCCTCTGTGGGGGGAAACTCCCACTAGGTTTATATCTGGGACTCTCCACCATTTGACCTTAGAACTGAAGAAGCTTCTTGGATGAGAGGTGAAACGTCTTCAAGCAACTTAAAGAAGTCCAGACGCTTTTCTTTGCAAGGACACACGTGTTACACGTGTACACATTTCGTGCTACGTCTGAAACTTTTACATTCTAAATATTTCTCACAAAGATGGTTTGATTACATTGTTTACACAGTGCTACACTGTTGTACTCCAGCGTCTCATAATCAGTATGATGCTCTTCTAATGCCACAGCCTCTTCACGCTAACCTGGAGCTGCCTCCCTGCTGTGTTTTCTTTCAGGCGGATGCTAAGATGGTGTGCGATGTGGTCAGTCGTATGGAGGACACGGAGCCTTACTCTGCTGAGCTGCTCTCCGCCATGATGCGTCTGTGGTCTGACTCGGGCATCCAGGAGTGCTTCAGTCGCGCACGAGAGTACCAGCTCAACGATTCAGCGCAGTAGTACGTCCATGTGCTTATTTCTACGTGTTTTTGTTGTGAGGCTGTAAACATTATCAATATCAGTACTGAATCCATTATAACAAAAATAAAAACCTAAATCTGATCCAAAAGTTAGCTTAATGAAAAAGTTAGCAGTGTGCTAGCAGCCAAAGCAATCATAGGGAGGTTTTGCCAGCTGGTTGGGGAACTGTGTGGTCTGTAGGTCAGTGCGACTTGGACCTCGTTTGCTTCATCTTACATTGACATCTTTATTTAATTACAGACATCTTTGAAGGATTACAAACACATCCAACACGGCCGACAAGTTAATGTTGCCGTCAACTGTCTGCAAAACCTCAGCACCTGGGACGTTTCCGGCTAATGCTAATAGCTTATAGCTAGCTTGCATGGTTAACAACCTGAGAAGCGTGCTGCCTGCAGTTGACCGCTGAACACAAGTTGCTGCGTAACTTTGGACTAAAGCAAATCGCTTCAAACTTTAAGCAACAGACAGTAAACTTTAGCATTTTGTGAATTTCGAGGAAAAAACTAGAAATCCCGTTTGATAAGACTGTCGGCTCAGTAGGGGGAACCCTGAGTTTAAGCATGATTCCTATCCCTTTGGTGGCTGTAGGCACAAAGTGTTTGTAGTGATACCCACAGATGCACCAAATCATCACAGCAAATATATTTGTCTTTTGTGTTTGCGTCAGCAGATCCCTGATTTACTGAGACCAGATGAATACATGAGTCATTAGTAGCTGCTACACCGCTTTAAACACAACACGTGAACTTAAACACATACACACTACTGTTTATTCATGCAATCATACCCCGCCTATTACAGTCAATCGCCATTACTGGGTCTATCTTATGCTGAGTGCATGTGTAGGTAGGAAGAGAGAGAGAGCGAGTGGGTGGGGTAGAGAGGAAGAAGAAGCAGTCATTTCCCTCAAGTGCCGTGTTTGTCGTTTAATTGTGCTTCTTACATCCAGTAAAATTACAGCATGACATAAAAAAAATGATCGTGGCAGAGGACTCAGTGAAAGTTACATGGATGTTATCATTTAAAGATACAGGCTACGAGAGAAAAGGTAATAAAAGGTCACGTGAAGGACACAAGGCACGGCGAGAGAGCGAGAGAAATGGAGGAGGCAAAGTGAAGGATCCTTTGAAGGATTACAAACATACTCCTATCAGCATTTACATGTAATCAGTAACTTAAGTAACATCCACTGTGTGTGTGTGTGTGTGTGTGTGTGTGTGTGTGTGTGTGTGTGTGTAGTTTGTCTGTGCTAAATGTCACGTTAAAGATTGATGCACTCTGCCTATTATGTTGTGGCCTGTGGAGCAGAACAGAGCAACCAGCCTATGAACTGATAGGACACATATCACATGATCAGACCACACTAGGTTCAACCTGTGTGTGTGTGTGTGTGTGTGTGTGTGTGTCTTTATTGAAAACCCTTAACAGAAGATAAATTTGATGTTATTTCTCATGTGGAGAATGTTATAAAACTGTCCCAAGTTGGCAGTTATTAGTAATATTAATAGTACTTTTTTGTGTGTTGGTACTCACGAGTGCATCTAATGTCTTTTTATTGCATAGAAAGCAGAAGGGTCTATTGTGAGAGGAGCAAGTCCTGCCTGAAGCACCTCTCTGTCTGTGTCTGTGCAAATACCCTGCATGGGCTGACCTATTTAGCACAATGCACATACACTCTGACTGTGATTTACATCCACTGCCTTTATGACACAGTCAGTCATTCAAAACGTGAACACCAATCTTGCACATATGAAATTACATACAAATACCAGGCAAAGTAGTTAAATGGTAGGGGTGCAACGATACACAAAATTCACGGTTCGGTTCGGTTCGAT
>NW_024583152.1:152479-164280 GCF_018398535.1 Haplochromis burtoni | reverse complement strand
GCTTCCATAACTTTGCCAGTCTTCTAGCTTGCTTACTTGCCACAAGTGCACTGTGCCACCTACCAATAGAAAGGAAAAGATAATGTGCATATTTCCACGAGAGAAATCCCACGCCTGGACTGTCTTGACACGCTGCCATGATTCTAGCCTACGTCACAGCATCATGTGCGGTTTTTACATCCATGTCACGGTTCTGGGTCCATTGGACCCAGTATTTTGAGTTTATTGTGTTTTGATTTAAGTTTGCATCAGGGATTGTGTTCTTGTTCTCTTGTCGTGTTATGGTAATGTTTATGATGATGATTATGATGTTTATTATTTGAGTTTCATGTTTCTGTTTATGTTTAGGATTCGTCTTCAGTTGTGTCGGCTTAGTATTTGTCCAGTTCCATGTGTCATTTTCTGTCTGTCTCTCTATGTCGAGTCTGCGCCTTTGTGTGATGGTTTCTTGTTCCTGTTTTATTGTGAAGGTCTGCGTCTCATGTGAGTGTGTTCAGTTTTACCTTTGTCTCGTCTTGTTGATCACTCCCAGCTGCGTCCACCACCTGTGTGTACTTCCCCTGTGATTCTCGGTGTATTTAAGTCATGTCTTCCGTCATTGTAGTTGCTGGTCCGTCTGTGTATTCCACCCTGCGTCATCCGTGTGTTTCCCTGCTGTCATCCGCCTAGTGTTTCCGCTCGTTCTCATTCAGGTTTGTGTCTTGTAGTTTTAGTTGTTTCCCAGTATAGTTTAGTTCCTTCCTAAACTAAAACAGAACTGATTGGACAGCGTATTGACCTGTTCGTGTGTCTGGATCAGGTGTTATAACTAAACCACCTTCACACCCTCACGACTGCCTGCACTTGGATCCTTCATTTCCTGCCTACCACAGCGGCTCACCTCCTCGCTACAATCCAACACAAAAACTGCAGTCGTGGTGCTTTCGATTGTACTCAGAACTCGGAAATTCTGCCTTCTGAATAGGAAGATGTAGGCAACACCAGACTGCAGATGAGCTGCATACAGAGGCTGGACTGGGACAGAAAATTGGCCCGGGCATTTTGACTAGAGACCGGCCCACCATTATAGGAAAAATCATAAAGCCTTTGAATGAAAAAAACGACTGTTGTGACAGTGATGTACACTGTTTGATGGTATATATGCATCAATCTATCAATCGTTTGTTGTAAGATTCAGATAATTATTTTTTAAAAGCAGACATTTTAAATGAGAATAAGAAAGAAAAGTATTTCTTTGTGCCCCCCTTTCCCTGTTAATGCCCTACTCCCCCTGGCAAACTTTGCTAGACCCGCCCCTGCACAGTTACCAGCTGTCAGCTACCTAAAAAAGGATCCTGGTTATTTGTCTCTCAGAAACAGTTCATAACTTCCCTTCAACTCATTCATGTCACCTAAAAGGTAAACCTGTTTCTCCATCACCTGTTCAGCTCTGATGATCTCAGTAAGGACATCTCCTGGCGGGTTAACACATTAACAAGAGAATTCTGAGTAAAACCAAAGTTACTTTCCCTAGTAACTAGTTACTTTGAAAGTAACGAGTAAATTGAAGTAACTGAGTTACTTTTGATAGCAGTAACTAGTAATGTAAATAAGTTACTATTTTAAAATAACTTACCCAACACTGTTAATAACAGATTAAATGCCATGTTGAGGCTGTCATTTTTAGCATCTATATGGATGTTAAAATCACCCACAATAATTGTTTTATCTGATCTGAGCACTAAATCAGATAAAAGGTCTGAGAAATCAGACAAAGTCTGTGTAAGGCCCAGGTGGACAATAGAATTATCACAAATATGGCTGGTTTTTGAGTTGTCCAGCTAGCTTGGACAAGGCTAAGCATCAGGCTTTCAAATGAATAAAAACTCTGTCTTGGTCTTTAGTTGAGTAAAAAGGTGGTGTGGAAAATTGCTGCCTCACCACCCCCTTGGCCTGTGCTTCAAGGATTCTAATAGGTAGTATGACTCTGGTGTGTTAATTAATTTAAACTCCGCTGTGTCCATGTCAAGGTTGCGTCATTCTGTCATGTACTTAACATAATCATCCTGCTGCAACCAGGTTTCTGTAAGGCAGAGTAAATCGATTTGTTGATCAATTATTAATTCATGTATTAACAGAGACTTGGAAGAGAGAGACCTAATATTTAGTAATCCACATTTCACTGTTTTACTCTTTGGTTCAGATGATGATACTGTATTGTTCTTTCTTTGCAATTTTTTATGTTTATGTCATTTTTTTTGTTTTTTTTTTAGTTAGTTTTTTTGTCTGTTTAGGAGCTGACACCTTCACTAAGGGGATGGGGTTTTGGGGGTATAACAGGAGGAGGAAGCTGCAGAGAAATGTGTTAGACTGCAACTTTGCTTCCTGGTTCCAACTCTGGATAGTCACGTTTTGGGGGGTTTATTAAATTTGGCCAGATTTCTGGAAATGAGAGCTGTTCCATACAAAGTGGGATGGATTCTCTCTCTTCTAAGCAGACCAGTTTTACTCCAGAACAAAAGAAAACAGAGTCCAAAAGAAAGAACCAGAAGTACAGGGGTTCGACTGTGTGGAAGGTGGCAACGCCAAAATTGTTCTGGAGGCTGTCTGCATGGAGAGCGGCAGCACTGAATCAGTTTTGGAGGCCGTCCGCATGAAAAGCGGCAGTGCAGTGGGCCGACTGTGTGGAAGTCAGGAGCACTGAAACATTTCTGGAAGCAGACCACGTGGGACACGTTGTGACAACGAGACAGTTCTGGAGGCCGTCAGTGTGGGAAGCAGTGGCAATGAATGAGTTTAGGAGGCTGCCCTGGTGGCCTGGAAGGTAGCTGGTGATGGCATGCCTTGGTAGATGATTGGTGCTGGGTTGCTTTGGCACATGCAGAATGTGCAGATGATGCAGGATGTGGATGTACTGGCCATGCAGGACGTGGATGTGTAGGATGTGGACTGAGCAGGACGTGCAGGTCGAGATGGCTCGCTAACCTCTGGCTTGGGCTGAACAGGACCAGGTCAAGCAGATCCAGATTGCTCAGGCTGAGCAGGACCAAATGAGGCAGGACCAGACGGTGCGGCGACCTCTGGTGGAGACATTGCTGGATCAGACGGCCCAACGACCTCTGGTGGAGATGGAGCTGGACCAGACAGCGTGATGACCTATGGTGGAGATGTGTTTGGGCCAGACGATGGCATGAAGGATGCAGGTGGCCGAGCTGGTGGTTGAGCTGGTGGCTGTGTGGAAGCAGCAGTCACCTGGACAGACTCTTCTGAGCCCCCAACAGGGAAAGACAAAGCCTGGACGGACTCTCCTGAACCCCCAGCGGAGACAGGCAAAGACTGGGGGACTCTAAAGAGCCCCCGGTGGAGACAGGTCAAGGCTGGAGGGACACTCCTGAGCCCCCAGTTGACACAAGGAACTGCTGGATGGGCTCTCCTGAGCCTCCAGCGGAAACTGGAGCAGAGCCAGCCGGTGTGGAAACCTCTGGTGGAGCAGAACCAGATGATGCGGAGACCTCTGGTAGTGACAAAGCTAGCTGGAGCTGCTCAGGGCACACAGCCAGCTCAGGATGCAGCGGCTGGGGCTGTGCAGTGCACAGAGTGTGCTTAGGACACTTTTCAGGCACAGACAGCAAAATGGAGTCTGTAGCTGGCTCGATAAGCTCGTCTGAGGTTCCAACTAAGACAGGAGACTGAAATGGCTCAGCTAAGCACCCAGCAGAGGCTGCTGCATATGGCTGAGATGGCTCAGCTGAGTTCCCAGCAGAGACAGGTGGCTGGGATGACTCTCCTGAGCTCCCAGCGGAGACAGATGATGGGTGAACAGGCTGCATTGGTTCCAAAACCTCAGGTGGTCCAGAGGCAGCTGAGGTCACAGGCCCAGCCGCTGGGTAGGCCTGGGGAAGAGTTTTAGTCTCCGAGCGGAAATGTTTAGCATTGTCAAAAACAGTCTTGGCACACACAGATGCTAGAGTATTTGAAGTTATCGCACAAAACTCAGAGTCTGCCCTGGAATTACTAGCTGGGTGGGACATAACACAATCCAGGACTGAAACAGAACTCCCATAATCCAAGGTAAACTCAGCAACAAAACAATTATCCCTACCAGACTCAGGAACGGAGAAGACAGTTTGCGTATTGTCCATAATAACAGTCCTTTCAGAAAGTGTATCCGTCTCCAAATGAACAGATCGAGTTGCACAAACAGAAACAACATCATTCAAAGTCTTAGAATGAGTCAGCTGAGGAACACAAAACGTAGCTTCAGAGGCCTGGGAAACACACAGTTTAATTTTGTTGGGGGTCAGTCTGGATTCACAAACTGAGAGCTTGGAGTCCTTAAGTTTTGTCTCAATGTCCGTAACAGAACAAGGTAGAGCAGTTATTGTTAATCCGTGCTTGGAAGGAGCACAAGGCAAACAGTCTTTAAAGTCCATGGAACTGGAATAGATGGCCTCAGAATGAATAGACTTTTTCTTTCCCAGCTCGGATGGAGCACAAAAATGGTCTTTTTTACTCACCACGACTGGTTGCTCAAAGGAAGTACTGGGTTCCAGCCATGGTGATGTGCGCCGGTGGCGTGGACGCCGCTTTCTCCTGGAAGAAGGAGCAGAGATAACAGAGGAGGTCGGTGATGATGGGGTACTGGTGACCTGCTCTTTATCCTCTGACCACATTGCAGCCGGGAAGGAGGCAGGCGAATGCGGGTCAGATCGGGATGTGGAGGGGAAGAGATTCCGCGGCAAGGGAACAACCGCCCCCTGCTGCAGTGACATGGAAGAATTCATCTGCTGCGACAGTGTGGAGACATCCTTTTGCTGGGACGTGGTTGAGGGTGGTTGGGCCAGCTCCGTGCCTTGGAGTGCCTCTTTTGCTTGGGCCAGATTATGGGCAAACTCTGAAGCTATGGGTAGCTGGCGCAGGTGAGGGTTATCCAGAAAAATTGCCTCAATGGCATTAATTCCAATAGATAAAGTCCGTTTATCCGAGGTGTGGGAAATGCGCTGCCACAGCCGTAGGAGGCGAAAGACATCTCTCGCTCTTTCAGAGTCTGCTGTGTCCATGTCGTGGTCGCGTTGTTCTGTCATGTACGTAACATAATCATCGTGCTGCAACCAGGTTTCTGTAAGGCAGAGTAAAGTGATTTGTTGATCAATTATTAATTCATATACTAACAGAGACTTGGAATAGAGAGACCTAATATTTAGTAATCCACATTTCACTGTTTTACTCTTTGATGCTGTTGAGGATACTGTATTGTTCTTTCATTGTTATTTTTTATGTTTATGTCATTTTTTGCTGTTTTTTAGTTAGTTTTTTGTCTGTTTGGGAGCTGACACAGTCACTAAGGGGATGGGGTTTTGGGAGGCAATGGGAGGAGAGAAGCTGCAGAGATTTGTGTAAGACTCTGTCAATAGCAGGCAATTGACTATGGTTACTGTTGTCACTAGCTCCATATGTCTCTGAACAGAATCCCCAATAACCAGAGTTTGATTGTCGGCAGTGTCACAGACTGGGGAAAGATGGTTAGACACATAAACAGGTTGGTGGTGTACCAGGGGCTTCAGTTTAAGACTATGCTTCCTCCTCACTGTCACCCAGCTATCCTGTTTCTCAGGCTGCTCTGGACAGTCTGCCGTGGGACAACTAGCAGTCTATGCTACCTTCTGCTGCACTGGCTACAGGGCCCCAGCTAGCTCCAGGTTTTTCAAGGGTCCAAAGACGAGTCTCCATTTTAGTGATCTTGGCCTCCAGAGCTGCAAATAGGCTACATGTATTACAAGTATCATTATTTCTAAAGGAAGAGGTCATGCTGCTAGCTGCTGCTATGAGCTAAGCTAAGTTAGCGAATCCCTAAAGCCGCAGTGAGTGAATACTGTGAATATAACTAGTAGATGAATCAACATGCTTCGTATGAAGCTCGTGAAGATTACACTATGAAATTAGAAGTTATCTATACGTTTTTAATTAACCAACTAGGAATACACTAGGCAGCCAAGAAGCACACAGGAAAACACACAGCTACTGGGACAAAGTGACAAATGGCAGAGGAAAACACAGGGCTCAAATACACAGAGGGATAACGAGGGAATGAGACACAGGAGAGGAACACAGCTGAAAGCAATCACATAAGTAAAGTAAGTAAAAGTTTATTTATATAGCACTTTTCACAGACAGATGTCACAAAGTGCTTCACAAGAGAGAAAACAAAAACAAAATATAGTCATAAATACGTCATAAAAACCTTGGTCTACATACACGGGACAGGGAGGAAGCAAAACTGAACGCACTAAACACTAGACAAGGGACTATCAAAGTAAAACAGGAAACATGAGACAGACTAAGACTTGGACTTAACATTGAGACCAGGAGACATGACTGACTAGGGAGACAAGGGAACATAGTCTGGACACAGGAGATACATGAACATAGAGACAAGGGTGACTAGACTTGAAACATGGAATATGACAGGGAAGGCATAGAAACAAACCTAAATCCTAGAAACTACAGAAAATAACTAAGAAACAAGAAATACAAAGACTATGACACGAATCAAACGAAATCAAAGAATATTCAAAAAGCAGAAAACACAAGCCCTGGGTCCCAAGACCCAGTACTGTGACAGGAACAGGAAGTGATACTCACCAAGTGACCACAGTGAGACTGTTTCACACAGCAGCTCAATGTTTCTACAGTGGATCTGTGGCTACATGAGCAGATTTCTATGGAACCAATGCGACTGTGATGAGTTAGCATGAAGTGAGCAGAGTAAACTGAAGATTTGTGTAGAAACAGAAAATGCACTCAACACTGTTGCTGAGAGAAACCTGATGGACTCCAGTGAGTCTTCTTTTAGAGACTAACAGGTCATGACTGCAGGTCTGCTACTGCTCTCACACACTTTCACTTCTGGAAAACGACCTTGAACTTCTCGTCTTTCAGGTGTTGCTCCGCCTCTTCCTGAAGCTGTTTTTCTGGTTTTACTGCCTCTCCCTTTACATGAATCAGCAGGTTTATACTGTGCGACTGTCCAGCAGGTGGGAGCAGTGAAGAGTGGTGTGTGGGTAAAGTTCACACAGTAATGAAGGCCTCAGGTGATCACCCATTTTTCCACAGCAGGCTAAGAGCTTCTGGTGGACTATGAAGGAGGTCACAGAGAGAAGTGGTAAAAATACAGACATTGAGTACTTAAGTGGAAGTACACATGCTACTGTTAGAAAATACTCCAGTAAAAGTGCTAATTCAACTTCCTTACTCAAGTAAAAGTGAAAAAGTACCAGCTCTGAAATGTAAGAAAGTATATATTTTTATATAAAGCTAACTGAACCATATGCTATATCAATGTATATTATAAATTACATTATAATATTCCCTGCTTGAATCAGGCAAGTAGAACATGAGCAGAGAAAGAAAAGAAAAGGAAAACAAAAGTTAAAAAAAAGTACCTCTATTTTCTGTTGCCTCCATTGTACACAGCAAAATCCCCAGTGTTAAATTAACACTGGAGAGTGTCTATATGGGTCCACACCTCTGAGTGTTAAATACAACACTGTTGAGTGTTAAATTAACACTTTTGACAGTGTTATATGTTTAAAAGTAACCTAGTCAGTTTTGAAGATTAACAATGGCTAACACTGAGCAGTGCTGATTTTCTAACACTGGAAAATAACTCAAAATGTTAGAAATATTCCAGTGTTAGAAAACCAGCACTGCTCAGTGTTAGCCATTGTTGATCTTCAAAACTGACTAGGTTACTTTTAAACATATAACACTGTCAAAAGTGTTAATTTAACACTCAACAGTGTTGTATTTAACACTCAGAGGTGTGGACCCATATAGACACTCTCCAGTGTTAATTTAAGATTTTGCTGTGTAGCGGGTGACTTTGCCTCTAAAGAAGAAATGGGTATAGAAGAGGTTAAAGTGGATTCAACAGGTGGATGAACTTTAAATTTGGTTGTAATGGACCAGTATGGGGAAAGGAATCATAACATAATCATTTCTACTGAGTGCTCCAGTAGATTTCTTCGTGTACAGGCTGTGATCAGTAATTTATTTTACTAGAGAACATTTTAAAAACATGTCAACAATCACCTAGCAATATTTTTACCTTCATATGGTGTGAAATCATTGGAGTCTTTTTTACACGATTAAAAGGCTTATCTAGACATAGATGTTCTACCTGTAGTGTTGTAATACCTGTACGTGAATTGTTAGTTACACAAATCATAGAAAAATTGCCAAATGTTTTAGCGTAAATCTGGAATCCTTTTTCTTGTTTAAGCTGTATTTGTTGTACCATCCCTCCTTGTGACAGATGGTCCTAATATAAGGCATCCAGCAATGGAGTCACAATTTTGTGATGCGTGATGGATTTCCATGATCAGTTAAAAACTATTGTTTCCATAATGTTTCAAAATCATGTATCACCCCATTTGTTTGCTTATGTTCTGTGATCACTACATATCCTACTTTATTTTCACTAGTGTCTGGGATGCATGATACCAAATCATCCACAAAGACCTTCAGATTAAAGTTAGCCAGCGGTGTGTCCTGTTGTTCAGGTCTGGATGAACAGATTCCAGAAATGGCTGCTATAAAATCATGTGGTTCACCATCTGCTGCTGTGGGAGAAGTGATGCGGGCTTTAACACAGGACAACTTTACTGTGACATTTGACATTTTCAATACTACATTGTAAAACCCGCCAATCTCTGGGGGCTAGGTCACTGAGACAGTAAAACAACTCCTTTGTGGCAGAGTCTCTGGGGTGGATGAGGTCCGCTGTGAGTTCCTGAAGGCTCTGGATGTTGTAGGTCTGTCCTGGTTGACGCATCTCTACAATGTTACATGGAGATCAGGGGCAGTGTCTCTGGATTGGCAGACCGGGATGATGGTTCCCATCATTAAGAAAGGGGACTGGAGGGTGTGTTTCAACTATAGGGGGATCAGACTCCTCAGCCTACCTAGGAAAGTGCCAGGGTGCTGGAAAGGAGAGTCTGTCCGTTAGTCGGACTTCGGAATCAGGAGGAACAATGCAGTTTTTGTTCTCTTTGGGGAGCACTGGACCAGCTCTTTATCATCTCAAGGATACCTGAGGGTGCATGGGAGTTTGCCCAGCCAATACATGTGTTTTGTGGACTTGGAGAAGGCATTCAACTGTGTCCCTCCAAGTGACCTGTGGGAGGTGCTCCAGGAATGTGGGGTGTTAGGGGTGTATTCCCATTGCTACGGGCCATTTGATCCTTATACATATATTTTTGAGAAGTATAATATTGCCTTTCATTGGTATGCTGATGACATACAGATTTACTTTGAGATTACTGACAATCTTGCTATGTCCTTTCATTATTTTCGTGAATGCATGCGTGAGGTTAAAGATTGGTTCAAGAGTAATTCTCTTGTCCTGAACAAAAAGAAAACGGAGATCGTGGTGTTCGATAGTAAAATCCCCTGCGACCAATTGTGTGCTACTCTGATGCCCTTTGCTAGCTCCCCTTCTGATTATGCCAGTAACTTGGGCATATAACTGGATAGCTTGTTTAAATTTGACAAGCAAGTATCTGCCGCAGTGAGGTCTAGTTTTCATCAGCTGCGCCTCATTTCTAAGACTAAGCCCTTAACCCCTTATTCACGCATTTGTGACTTCCAGGTTGGACTACTGCAACTCTCTTTACATTGGCCTTTCCTCCTCCCTTCTCCTTAGATTGCAGACTGTCCAGAATGTGGCGGCATGTCTTTTGATGGGTAGCAGGAAATTTTCCTACATCACTCCTGTTCTTGCTGGCTTGCACTGGCTGCCAGTTAAGTACTGCATTCAATTTAAAATACTACTCTTCACGTACAAAATTATCAATAATCTGGCGCCAAGCTACCTCAATGAGCTTCTTAGGTTACACACTCCTGTCAGAGCACTTAGATCTGCTACCCAACTTCTTCTGGAGCAACCTCGTTCTCGGCTGAAGTCTCGGGGCGACCGTGTGTTTGCTGTAACTGCCCCAGTCTTATGGAACAATCGTCCTGTTGCTATCCAGGTGTCTGACTCTATGTCATTGTTTAAATCCCGGTTAAAGTCTTATTTATTTAATCTTGCTATGTATGTATTATGATTGTCATGGTTTTATAATTGATACTCCTTTTCCCTATCTTATTTTGTCAAGCACCTTGGTATACCCTTGGTTTTTCAGTGGGCTTTATAAATAAAGTTTATTATTATTATTGTCATACAGCCGTTTCAAGATCTTGATCTGCATAGCCGGCAGTAAGTCGACTCATTCCTTGTGGTTGATGGGCTCTGCCAGGGCTGACGATTCTGTTTATAATTTTTATGGACATAGTTTCTAGGCGTAGTCAAGTGGCAGAAGGCTTTCACCTGGGTGGTTTCAGAATTTTATCACCGCTTTTTGCAGATTATGTGGTTCTGTTGGCTCATCAGGTGATGGCTTCCAGCTCACCTTGGAATGGTTCGCAGCCGAGAGTGAAGCAGTGGGAATGAGAATCAGCACCTCCAAATCTGAGGCCATGGTCCTCAGCCGAAAAAGGGTGGAGTGCCCCCTCTGGGTTAGGGACGAGTTCCTGCCCAAGTGGAGGAGTTTAAGTATCTCACGGTCTTGTTCACGAGTGACAGGAGAAGGGAGCGGGAAATCGACAGATGAATTGGTGTTTTTGTAAATCATGAGATGAACTACAACTAACTTATAACTCTGTATCAGTAAACCGTATCCAATCTACTGGGTTTATCATTGCATAGAATTTACTGCAAAGTTTTACATAGTAAACCACCAAAATATACATTTGACTTCAAAACAAATGTTACATTTCATCAGAAATAGTGCTTAAGGAACAAAAGTGTTTCATTACATCGTTGTGAAAAAAAAATCTAAGTTTGGTAAAACCACATTCTAAACAAAATAGCATTTTCACAGCTTTTACACTGAAAAAAAAAACTCACAAGAATTTAGCGTTAGCAAAACTGCGGAGGTGTTTGAGCTCCATTGGAGGTCTGTGTCAATGTGCACACCCAGGAACTTGAAACTGTAAATCCTTTCTACACACTCCCAGTTGATGCTGACAGGCTGCAGCTCAGACTTCCTCCTTCTAAAGTTGACTACCAAGATCTTCACATATCAGCACCCCACATAGCAAAATTGGTATGGCCTAGATCTGGCCCACACAATGTGCTTACACATGGCCAACATACCGCAAAGAATGACGGCCCTTTGGTGGACCAGATCTGGTTTGTGCTGGCCCACACATGAGCCAGCACAAGGCCAGTTGCAGACACACTGCTGGTCCTGTGTTGGCCCATGTGTGGATTACATTCTTGGCGGTATGTGGGCCATGTGTAAGTTGTGTGCAGCCACGGGCCAGTTGCAGACACACTGCTGGCCCAGAACAGTTTCAGCTCTGGCCCCAGATGTCAGCCTAATGTGTACCTTAATCAAACCATGTAATAAAAACATGTGCTGTCACATGATGAAACTCTGTTCACACACTCAATGGACTGATTCTTATATAGCACTTTTCTACTCTCCTGGATTACTCAAAGTGCCACATTCACCCAATCACACACTTTCTCTAAACTGAGTGCTTCCTAACTACATTCATACACATTCACACTCTTGACATGCAGACTGGAGGAGCCAGGGATAACACCACTAACCTTCCAATCAGTAGGTGTCCTGCTCTACCTCCTGAGCTACAGCCACACAGTGGAAAACACGAGTAAACCCTAACTAGGTTTTGGATAAAGTGTACACTCACAAACCTGTCAAACCTGCATTTGAAACGTTGCAACATGGCATTTGGGTCTTCTAACTATCCAT
>NW_024583152.1:95803-142560 GCF_018398535.1 Haplochromis burtoni | reverse complement strand
GTTTTACTCACACCATGCAAAACACAAAAAAAAAAATAAAAACTGTTCACCAAAACCTATTTACAAACTTATATAATATACATTGTAGCCGTTGACATAATCTACTATGCTCTTTGGTTACTTACAGAACTCAATCGATGCTCTTTCCACGAGCACTCAACAGGTGTTCACATATTTAAAATCAGATTCTAAGGATATTAAAGTTCTCTTAGTAAAAAATTTAGATAATTCCACACTTCATAAAAGCGATAAATAGAGTAGTCAGTATGCCTTAATAACTACGGCTCCAATAGACAGGCAGATTCATACACAAGTCATATATATTACTATCCATGTTTAATATCTATTGTAACAAATAGAGAGAAAGTTAAGGTATCAGACGTGATCAATAACATCATTTCACTATATAGAATAGTATGAGTGAATTATTATTTAAATTCTAATTATATATCGCACTCACTGACACTTTTATATTGACTTTCTCTCCAATATTTCTCTGGTCGTTACAATAAAATACAGAGAGTTTTTATAATCTATACTCCACATACACTGGCACAAAACATACAATTTTCAATAACATATTTGAACTAGAAACTTTGAGACCCTTATTCTAAGTCCCTATCCTGCTTATTAATTTATATGTCTATTCATGTCAGAAATCAAAGCCAATGAACTTTAATATATATGTGCATAGGAACACACCACACACACACACACAACACACACACACACACACACACCACACACACACAGTCAGAGACCACACACACCGACACTACACACTATCCAGAGCGTAGGTTAGGAGGAAACACACACAACAGCACCTACACGACGAGCCACGCAAACACACAAGGATACTTATTTACGTTAATTCCTTCCAATGTTTCCTTTCATTTCCATTAGGAGTTAGTCGGGAAAGAAACCTGACTCTCGTGTTCATGAACAAACAATTTTTCTGCTTCACATTTTTCCATGAGCTGGTTCAGCACAGCCAAAAGGAGCCAGGATGAAAGCTTGGGTCTGGAAGCTGACAGCATCTCCATTATGAGCTGGAACAGCAGTCAGCAGAATATCCTTCCCAGAATCCACCTGGCCAATGCTCAGTGTTTGTGGAGGAAGTCGTCCCCCAACCATTTACGCCTCTGGTAATCACTAAATGTCTCAGGTACCATACCATACCACCTTTATTTATAAAGCACTTTAACATAAAACCAGAGTTCACAAAGTGCTGTACATGCTAAAAGCATAAGTAAAGAAAATTAAAATGAGATAAGATAAAATAAATAACTAAAAAACTAAAATAAATTGAAACATGTCAAAACAAATTGAGTCAACCCCTCTAATCAATGCCAAAGGCTTCAGCGAATAAATATGTTTTAAGAAGACTTTTAAATTCAGAGAGAGAAGAGGCCTGCCTAACATGCAAGGGTAGATCATTCCACAACTTTGGAGCAACTACAGCAAAAGCACGATCACCTTTAGATTTATACTTAGTTTTTGGTACCTTAAGGAGCACACTCTCAGGAGATGCTTGTAATATGAGAGGATGCTGAACCTGGTCCACGGGAGTACGTGGGGAGGTGTGCATACTCTCTCGTTAGTAGCATCTGCGAGGTAGCAGGTCCGGGCCAGGACACATTCTCTAGGAGCCTCTCCTCTCGAGAGCGCATCGGAATTGGCTTGACGAAGACTTGTGGCTCTTTATGTCCTGTGAGTGGAACTCTGTTCACTAAGTATGTCTTCGTCCAGTATATGGAGGATGTTTCACTTTATTTACTATTTGACTCTTACTTTAGACTTCATGTGATGATGTCACAGTAGCTGTAAATAAGTTCAGGCTACAGACTGCTCTAAACACCGAGAAGTGGGTGTGGTTTCAGTGTTTGGGATGACTATATTTCGGTTGTATACATTCTCTGTGAAATCATACAGATCCAAGAGCAGAAAATCTGTGAAAAACTCTTAATGAAGGTTTAAAAGCGAGCTGGCTTAAAGTGGCAGGACTAAAACAGTTTGTTTCAGACAGAGGATGAAATGAAAAGCTTCACCAAGACCCAGTGTAAGATACAGAAGGATTATTTCAAAGTGTGAATCATGCAAAGCTACTCTAGAAGAGTCCAAAAATAAATAGTGCAGAACAGGTGCTGTGAATAGAAAGAGCTGATTGGTAAATAGGTGTCATCAGCATATTAATGAATAAATGAATGAAAAAAGTGACACTGATAAATGATCCTTTGCTTCTTCTTCAGTACAGTCCAGGAAAAAAAAATGAAACTGAGGATGAAAAAATAGGTCCACTTAAACATGACCTAATTTCATGACATAATATGTGCTCTGTTCCATTGTGAACAGTAAATAAGCGACACAGTAAGATGTGTTAGAACTTTGTCTTTCACATTCAGGAGAAAACAGATTCCTGTAACATCGACAGATCAAATAAACAGAGTCCTCCATGGCAGTACCACAGGACTCCTGCCCCCCAAACAAGCTGACTGCCGGCGTCCTTTGGGTCAAATCCAGACTGTAATAGTTCCTGCTGTGTGAGTGGACCTGGCTGCTGTCAGGTATTGTTGTGGAGCTGTCACAGCTCATCAAAACGTGACAGCGGTGGAGAAACAGCAGAAAACATTTCACTGCCAGCAGCTCCAAGTAATTTGTTTTTAGCAAAGTGGGGCTGTTGTGGCCATTTACCACTTTCTCTGTGCACGGCCCCAAGCCCATCACGCTGTTGTGACAAGTTTCCTGCACCGCTTTGCTTCCAGCACAGCATCTAACCTAAAAACGGCCTGGCTCTGTCCCCTGGCTGAGTGTGGAGGGGTAGATTGTGGTCAGAGGAAAGACATCATCATCATCATCATCACGGCACACAGGACAAACAGCAGTAAAAGCTCCAGTTCTCCAACATTTTCAGGAGGCAAAATGCTCAGACTGAAGAAAACCTGCCCTCATTCCTTCAAGAAAAACTGTTTTCACCTGAAGTTCATACTGTGTTCAGTTCATTTATATAAAACAGTTTTATATATTTACACAAGATGCAGTTAGTGTTAAACCTATAGCTACTTCTTATACGTCACATTTTTGATAATATTCCTGGCTTAAAGGGATTAAAGTAGCTTTTCACAATTTACAGGTCAGATGCCAGCAAGAGGAGGGATAACAGTAGGAAACTGAGAACTGAGGTAACAGTAATGATAGCAGGGAAAGCCCCCCCATCACAATAATAAGAATAGTGGGAAAAGGAACAAAGAAGACAAGTAAAATCTGGTTAAATAATAAGGTTCAAGTAAAGTTAATCAAAACTAAAAAAAGGAACATTTGAGCAGAAAAAAGTAAAAACAAAGAAAAAAGTGAGGACTGGCAGCTGAACACACAGATCAATGCAAGAACCAGGAGGCGTGTCGGAGGAGAGGCCTGGGATTGGACTGTGAGATTACGGAGCATCCACGTTACCTGACAGGCCGCCTTTTATATTGTTCTAGTAAAGTTAAGCAGTGTTTGAGGGAATAAGGGAGCTCCTGAGAAGCAATAACCGAACTGAAATACAGATTTTAAAAAGTGTAAAATCCTTGATAATTATCTGTTTTATTTTTGTTTTTTACGCCCACTATCAGTGCCATCTGTGTTTGGAGCGAGCAGTAGGGCTGAGGCAGCGCTGCCGGGGAGCTGAACCTCACTCTCTCCAGTTTTACCTTCACGCCACCCACTCATGCTCCTTCACTCTTACATTATACAGGCAGCAGGTCTGCCGATGAGTCGTGTTCGCGCAGCATTTTACTTCCTTTGCACTCTGAGCCTTTTCTCTCCTACACCTACGCATCTGGATGATAGCGTGCACACCTGCTGTCCCTTTGTCACCTGTACATAACCTGTTTAACATTGTTGTTATTATTATTGTTGTTGTTGTTGTTATTTAAACTGCTGTAACAAATGAAAATCCTAAATTTGGAATGAATAAAATCTTTATCCATCTTTATTTATTATGTTTTAACGAATTCTTTTTCAGATATAAAAATGAAAATGATTGTTTTGTCTTGGTTGTTTAAGGTTTTGTAACATTTTTTTCATGAATGTGTCAAATTCACAAGGATGAATTTGGCTGTTTTAGACACCTGTGAGGTGGCAGGCAGGGTTCCTGTAAGTAAACTCCCAGAGCAGAGAGAGCAGGTCAAAGGGTGATGATGAACTGTGCTCACAGGATTTTGGTTCAGTTCTTACTTGAATCTATTTCCTGAGCAACAGGTAGGAGGAGGCAGGTGAGTATTGCAGTACTGATGTATTGATTATTGATAGGGAATTGGCTGTGCTTGGTTTGGAGGTAAGTCCAGCTTGATGCAGGGAGACAATAAGGGATTACTTCAAGTTGTAAGAAAACATGATCGAGCCAAGGTGCACACCGGGAAGAAGAGGAGAGAACAAGGTCAGGAGATTAGGAAGCAGGAGTTTTGTGGTTCATGAAGCACTAAAATGTTTGACCTGCAGGAGTCTGACAAAATAAATTCTTGATGATATCAAGCAGAAAAAAACTAGGCTCTCTCTTTCTTTCCAGTGTTTTGACTTTTTATGCAAATCTATATGTAGGAATCATTTATGTAAGTTCTTTGTGTGTTGAGGGGTTTAGTTTGTGTGCGCTTCATTGCGTTTTGGTTGTGTGTGTCTTTCAGGGTTAAATGTAATTGCCTGATGTGGACAAGCCTCAACTTTGTGTTGACTGAGATTTGTTTGGTTTCACGCGGTCTGTGTGTTTGACGCTGGGTTTGTCTGTACTGAGATAAGGTCAGGACAGTTTGATGGTGAAATAAAATCAAACAAAGAGCTCCGATCTGCACTTCAGTTAGTCACATCACCATGTCACACTGTCCTGTCAGACATGCAAAACGTGTGGAGATTTGGTTAAAAAGTGAAATTTGAATAACGTTTCTGGTGCTCCAGCGGTCAGCTGAGGAAGGAGACGGTAAAAATCTCTGACAGGGGAGGCTGTGTGTTGGGACGTGGTGAGCCATCAGAGAGGCCTTAGTGATGGTTGATGCCTGAGAGTGGAGGGAGGTTTTCTGGCTTTTCCTCACTGAGTGTCTCAGTTAAACTGATTTTTTTTCCTTTTTGCCGATGCACCATCTT
The DNA here is from genome assembly GCF_018398535.1 of Haplochromis burtoni. Classification (NCBI taxonomy): domain Eukaryota; kingdom Metazoa; phylum Chordata; class Actinopteri; order Cichliformes; family Cichlidae; genus Haplochromis; species Haplochromis burtoni. The sequence continues at coordinate 137,445 of NW_024583152.1, read as the reverse complement.
CTCCTGGCCCTGTGGTATCAGAGTGTGTCTGAAACACAGAGATACACTCAGGATTGCTGATCATCAATGTCATTCAGGGGTGTTGAAACTGATGGACTAGGTGAACAACAAAAAAACTAATTCATGACAAATGATGAAACTGAAAGAGTCTCGGAGAATATTGGATTATACATTTTGCTGGAAGTTATGTATCATATCCGTCCCACTCTTCTCACGTGGACGCACAGATGAATTATGGTTTTTACTATGAATCATAGAGTTAAAAATGATTACCTGAAAACATCCAAAGGTTCATGCTTTATAAAACAACAACATATAGCTTCATCAAACCACAAATCATTATTTTGGTTTTTATTATTCTGAATCTCAGCGCCTTTGTTGTCTCTTTAATCGATCCCAGGCTGCAATAAATGGCAGCCTTTCAGAATAAAAGGTGCCAAGCTGCTATAGGCAGCACCTTGGAATGAGTGAATAAGACAACATGCACCATGTGGCAGCCCGGACACAAATGTTCAGGCTTTGTGGATATAGCTCCAGGCGAGCTGCCAGCGCTGTAACACCACAGTCAGAGCGAAGGCGGAGCGCTGCTGATGGCTCCACTGGGCCTATGCCTGTGTTCCCACTAATGTCCTCTAATTGGCTGCAAATGATTCAATTAAGACACAGTCTCTTTCCTAAAGCACAGAGGTAATATTTATTCACAGTGAATTATTATCTGAGTAACTAATCTAACTTCAGATTTTTATCCTGGTAGTGACTCTGAGAGGCATCATGGCCTTCCACATATATATGTATTACTCTGTTATTTGCTGCTGGTTTTATTTTCGTGATCCCACCAGTGTGACAGCACTGTTTGTACGAATAGAAATCCCCCAGGGGGGTTGAAAAAGTTCTTATCTAAGTCCTGATGGACTTTCTGGTTCTTTAAGACTTTCTGGAAGTCTTACTTTAGCTTTTTTGTTTTTTCAGGCTACTGAGGAGGTCGATCTTTTTGTGATTTTAATGGTCACTGATAAAGTTCTAGATGGGCCGACTCGAGATGTTTTTCCACTCTGAACCTTTACAAGATTGGTCAATGGAAAGGTTCTGTATCATTTTCAGGGATGTAGAGGTCATTGATGTTGTTCATTGATAATTTCTAGAAGTTACAGATGTTCTAAAGGTTTTGGTCATTGGAGGGTATTATGCAATTTATGATGTTATAGAGCTCACTAAGGTCTTTCTACATAAAGTTTTTAGAGGTTGTAGTCACGTACAAAGAGATTTTATTTGACCTTTAGGGAGTCCTTAATATATTTTATTTCATAAAGGTTATTTAGAAGTTCTTGCGGACACTCTTAAAACTCTTAAAGTATATTTTGAAATTGTACATATTTAATGATCAGGAAGTTTCTATCACCAGCTAGAGTTTGCGAGTATGGAGACACTTCTACATATGAGGGCTTTAACCCTTTAAGACCTACCATAGAACCAAGTCCAACAGAGCTTAAATTATATTTTTACATGTTGTGGTGCCATTTTTGGGAGCATTTCAAGTTGCTGTACATCAATACAACCATTATAGCCCATATGTTAATAATATGCATGCATTAGTGCATAGTAATTACATAAATTGCAAAAAAGTGCAATAAACTACAAAAAAATTGAAAATCGTTTTTGTTTTTTTAACATATATTTCTAGTTAGAGAAATTTAAGAGGCTTATCCCTCAAAACTGTAAATACAAAAAAGTTGCACAAAATAGTTTCCCACCACAGGAAATTTATTTTGAGTGTCTTCATAGTTTTATTTTTGAAATACACCAATTTTTATATACTGCAGGAAAAACGAAAATAAATATTATAGTGCAAATTTGCAAAAAAACAGCATATGCATCAAAATAAACTATTTCCAGCAGTGCAATATGAGTCCTAAGCATCCCAGAAACGACACAGAAAGTCATAAAGTCAAACATAACTTTTAAAAACACCAGTATAGGCTCATGAGGCCCTGATGGTAAAAAACTACATTTCCGCGAAAATGACGTCACTTCCGGTTTCGGGCAGGTAATGGCGACATGTGATAGTTCACGCTGACGTCTATTCAATGAGATGTTAAAAACAGCTGATCGGATCGGCAAAGCGTGTTTCTGGAATATTATGTTTTTGTTGCTGCAAGTGCTTTTTATGCAGTTTTTGCAAAGCTATATGTGGAAGGAAACTGTGACCTAGGACAAGCTGATGGCATAAGATGTAAGTACAACTCCTCGGTTTCATATGCAAAAAAAATTATTGCGCTAGCTTACGTGGTTGCAGAGCTACCGGGATTTAAAAATAGTTATGCAAAACAGAGCGTGCCGGCTCCCACCGGTTTTAAAGGGTTAAACCTACAAGTGTTTGTAGTTATTAATAATGTTGGTCAAAAGGTTTTTTTAAGACTTCATAAAGGTTTTGTTTTTGGTCATTGGCATGAATCTGAATGGGCTTTTTCAGAAATTCTTTAGCTAATTGTCTGCTTTCCTTAATGAGGCTGTTGATCCTCCTTTGGGAGGTTCTAATTGTCAGAACCAAACATCCTTCAGTAGTTTGTAAAGGTCTTTTATGTCACAGAGGTTGCTGAGGTATCATCTGGGCTGTTTCTGTGGCGATGAAGATGAAGTCTGTTGACTGTCAGCATGTTGACACTGTAAACCTGGCAGAGCTGCAGCATGGCTGCAGTTTGCTGGAATACAGGTGTTATTTATATAAAACAACACCTGTATTGAATGCAGCTTATTAGTTGTTTTATATTTAGTTTTTGATTCTGACATTAATGTGTGAAGCCTGAAGGCCTCTGATTATGTGGCTCAGCCAGGACAGACAAGCCTAACATCTGACTAATGAGACACTGCTGTCCAAAGCCTCATTAATTAAAATTGCAGATTGGAACAAGTGAAAATATGACTTATTTATTTATTTATTTTTTTCTGTTTCAACATGCTAAAATAAAACATGCAGCCAATTATGTGTCCCAGCCTCCTTCACGGTTATTTTAAGCTGCAGTTTTAAAAATCATTTGCTACATGTGAGGCAGCACAGGGTCTGGCTCCTAGCTATATCACAAACCTTTTACTTTGTTGTCAGCTGAAGTGAAGCCTGAAGTCTGCAGGCATGGCCCCTTGGTATGCTGTTTTCATTAGTACGAATAAAAAAAGAGGAAACGAGTTTGGCTCCCTTGTGGCGAGAACATCCACACACTTGATTTGACCTATTTAGACTTGCAAATATTTACCTTAAGGTTGAAAGAAAAAGGTTAAAGAACACACACACGGAGTCCTAGAACAGTGAACTTCACATGGTTCTAGGGGTGAATAAAGAGGTTCTCCATCAGGCTGTGAGGTTCTAGTGGTCACTGATGAGATCCTGTGTTTTCTTTCTTCTTTTGAAACATTTTAGAGCTTTATAAGAAAATAAATGATCACACGTACACATTTATTGTTCTTGCTAATTTAAAATCTCAGTGAACTTTCAGAAATTACAGCTTCTGATTTGTGTCAAACTTTAGAAGTTGATATTTCAGAAAAAGTGACTTTGGGATGGTTGACATGGTGAGACATAAATGTAGGAGATAAACATATTCTCCAGCTGGTTTGCTCATCTTTTCAGCTGATTTAATTTGAAGTGTATACGCACACATTTGCAGTCATGTCTCCAAAGTGTAGGCAGTATTTCGGCAAGCTTCCGGAAAGCGTCCAATCAGAAGACAGTGGACTTTAAGGGAGGGTAGCCTTAATGAACCTGGAACTAAAATAACTTGATTAAGACCCACTGGAAAAACGTGAATATTAGCTGATAGGTGGCCAAAGGTTTCTGAAGATCGCTTGCTGTCATTAAGTAAAAGTGGCTGCAAAGAGATCTAGGATGCACCAAGAAAAATCCCCATGGGATTCCTTTCATTAGCACTTGGTGGCTAGGTAGCGACTGATTGCCGATAAGGCGGCGTCTTGCATTCTAGCGAGGGCCAACTGAAGCATTCAGAATGATTTCAGAGCAGCACCCTCTTTGTGATTTATTTCTCCTAATGACATCATCAGAAGATAAACATTTTCCTGATGACCACAGACTGACAGGTGTTCTGTGGATGGTCTCAGGACAGTGTAAAGTTAATCAATCTTCAGATGTCACCTGTGACATCAGTGTGACATCATTATCACTGACTGAAATTTGTCATCTGAAGCTGTCAGTCTGGTTCTGAACTTTGACCTCTTTTCTTCTTTAGGGTGTTTTCAGAGTGAGTTGAAGGGCAAACTGATTGATGAATTTCACGTTTGAAATCCATCCCAGTCGACCTGACTGGATTTCTGCCTGCTCGTAATTAGACTGCTATGAAAACAGCCTCCAGCAGCAGCACATTAATGATTTATTGGAAAAAAATGATGGACATTTTGCAGGACACACACAAACAGTCATAGAGGTCAGTGTGTATAAACTGCCACAGTCTGCGTGCATTTATCTCATCGTCCATCAAAATGAAAATTTGTCATGACCTCCAGCATCGACTTTTGCAGCAGCGGTTCTTTATCAGGCTGATTCCTTTAAACTCGAACCTGAAGTCTGCCCGAAACCTTTTTCAATCAACAATTATTGTAGGAGCCAACTTGGGTTCCAGGTCTCTGGGTCCAGGCCCCTTGTATAAAGAAGCAACAATTCCCCACAGCCCACTCAGAGGCTCAAAGCAACGACCAATGAACCTGAAAAATCCTAGAAAGATGCAAACTATTGGAAACACACAAACTGACTGCAGAGGAAGATGTAAACACATATACAGGACTATTTCAAAGCCATATTGTGAAAACTTGTTCAGTGACACAGAATCCTCCTCTCCTCTAGAGTCTTTCAAAAAGCCTTAAAACCAACAGATTTATGAGTCAGAGGTGATGTTCTTAAGTTCAGTACTGTTTGCTATGATTCTCACTAATCTTAAGGTAAGATAGATACAGTAAAGTGAACAGCTGGGTTGAAGATCACGAGTTAAATAATCCAGTGTATGTGATTTTTAAAAAAAAACATGAGCAGAAAAAATCTGTTTCAAAATCATGAGCTTTTAAAGTCAGCAAAGGCACAAATTAATGCTTAAAAATTCACCTGAATGCAGGAAATGATGCGATGTAAGCCCTGCACACTGATGAAATTGATGCAAAATGAGTACAAACAGCCGGGAAAATGTCTCTGCCGTTATTATCAGGATGTAAACTGAGGTGTTTAAATTGGATGAATTTTCAGGTCAAGCTGATATTTTTCATGCTGGTGACAAAACAGTTAATTAAAGCTCAAATAAAAGCAGAAATCACTCTCGCATCCACCGATTTCTCTTATTTCACATTCCCCCATCTGCTGATAACCCTGTGATATAATTTCCGTGCGGCAGTAACTCAGAAGCAGTACCTCGAATTTTGAAATCTGCCTGCGTGCACTTAAATGCACATGCTGCTGTTTATTTCGAGAAAATGAGACTCCTATTGCTCCACTGATTCTCATTCAGAGGAAATGGAAACCAATGGGAGCACTGCACAGCTGCCGTTCTTTCATACAGTTTGTGTCCCAGCATGTCTCCACACACACTGAACACACTGAAAACACACTTGCCAGTGACAACGCTGGTTAATGGCCACGTGCCGCCTGTCCCCCCTGCTGACCTCCACCTGCAGGTACTGATTATGAGGTGGACTCAACCAAAGACAAGACAAGGAACTAATGCCACCTGAGAGCAGCAGTGTTTTGTATTACTGCACACTGCAAGGAGCGCACATCAGTTTCAATTCCTGTTTTATTTACCTCTTAAAGATGTCTGTGAAGGTTCTCAGTCATCCAGGTCATCGTAGTCAAAGGAGCTTGCAAAGAAAAGCGTCTGGACTTCTTTAAGTTACTTGAAGACGTTTCACCTCTCATCCGAGAAGCTTCTTCTCGGGTGAGAACACAGAATCTGCCATACGGATTAATAAATTATCACAGACAGAAGCAGAGCAAATCAGGATGAAAGTCTCAGCCACGCTCTCCAGTGCCAAAGTCCCTCCATCCAACCTCACAATACAGGAAAAGAAGGCCGTCGCTTCCCTGAGCAAAGACCACAACATCACTGTTTTACCAGCTGATAAGGGAAGATGCACCGTGGTCCTAAACACTACAGATTACCATACAAAGATCACTACTCTCCTCAGTGACAACAATACCTACGAAGCCTTAAAGCGAGACCCCACAAGCAGCTACAAAAAGAAAGTTATAGCTTGCCTTCAGACTTTGAAAAGGACAAAATCATTGACCGCCTTACATATCACCGCCTTTACCCAGGGGATGCCATACCCTGCATTTACGGACTTCCTAAAATCCACAAGGAAGCTGTCCCACTCAGACCCATAGTCAGTAGCATAAACTCAGCCACTTATAACATTGCTAAACACCTTGCTACCATCCTTGCTCCTCTCGTGGGGAACACCCCACACCACATCAAGAACTCCACCGACTTCACCGACAAGGTCCAGAAACTTACCCTGGATCCAGATGAAACCATGGTGTCCTTTGATGTAGTCTCTCTCTTCACTTGCATACCCACCACGGAGGCCGTGGAGACTGTCAGAAAACGACTACAAGAAGACAGCTCCTTGGAGGACAGGACCAACTTCACACCCGATCAGATCTGCACACTGTTAGACCTCTGCCTCACCACTACATATTTCAAATACAACGAAGGCTTTTACAGACAAAAACATGGCTGTGCCATGGGCTCCCCCGTGTCACCTATTGTAGCCAACCTTTACATGGAGGAAGTGGAAAGGAAGGCTCTTGGCTCTTTCAAAGGAAGAGTACCCAGCCACTGGTACAGATATGTAGACGACACCTGGGTCAAAATCAAGACACAAGAAGTGGAATCCTTCACTGCGCACATTAACGCTGTGGATAAAAACATCAAGTTCACCAGGGAAGACACAAAGGACAACTGTTTGCCTTTCCTGGACTGCGCTGTGCACATTGAAGAGAACGGCAACCTCAACATCGAAGTTTACCGGAAGCCCACACACACGGACCAGTACCTCCTCTTTGACTCCCATCACCCTCTGGAACACAAACTTGGAGTAATCAGGACCCTACACCACCGGGCAGAACATGTTCCCTCTAAGCCTGAAGGAAAAAAGAAGGAACGCACACATGTAAAGGAAGCACTCAAAACGTGCGGCTATCCTAAATGGGCGTTCTTAAAGTCAGCAAAGAGGCACAGAAAAGAAGACCAGACACCAGCGAGGGAGGATAAGAAGGACAGACGCAACAACATTGTCATCCCCTATGTAGCCGGTGTATCAGAGAAACTCAGGAGAGTTTTCTCCAAGCATGACATCCCAGTGTATTTCAGACCCAGCAACACGCTCAGACAGAAAACTGGTTCACCCGAAAGACAAAACGCCAAAACACAGACTTAACAATGTGGTGTATGCTGTACAGTGCAGCGAGGAATGCCCAGACCTCTACATTGGAGAGACCAAACAGCCACTTCACAAGCGCATGGCACAACACAGAAGAGCCACCTCCACAGGACAAGACTCAGCAGTCCATCTGCATCTTAAGGATAAAGGACACTCTTTCGAGGATGCCAATGTTCACATTTTGGACAGAGAGGACAGATGGTTTGAAAGAGGAGTGAAAGAAGCCATCTATGTCCACTGTGAGCGACCATCTTTGAACAGAGGCGGTGGTTTACGACACCAACTCTCTGCCATCTATAATCCAGTTTTGAGATCCCTTCCCAGACACCTTAACGCCCACTCACATCCTGGGCCATCTGACTCAGGAATTCGCATGATAAGGTGGGGCCAGGTTTCATAATGAACACACCCGAAACTCTGGCTGATTGGGACCCACACCCAGTTTCACACCTTGGCTCAGGCGATTAGAGGATCATCAGGGGGTCCTTTTGTCCCTCTGTGGGGTGATACTCCCACTAGGTTTATATCTGGGACTCTCCACCATTTGACCTTAGAACTGAAGAAGCTTCTCGGATGAGAGGTGAAACGTCTTCAAGCAACTTAAAGAACGCTTTTCTTTGCAAGCTCCTTTGACCTCTAAAATACAGGTAAACAGGAAGTGGCAAGATTAACTGTCTGAAGGTCATTGTCAGTCATACTGTTCTTGTGGTTCTTGATGTAATGAAACCAGTGGTAGTCACTGAATGTACCCAGTGCGAAAAACTGAATGTTACACCAACCAATACCTCACCTGATCTACAGAGACTTGATAATACTGTTGGTATTAAAGGAAGTGCGCTGCAGTGGTTTGAATCTTATCTATCTGAGAGATTCCAGTTTGTTCATTGTGGCAAAGGTGGTCCCTGGCTTAACTTACAAAGGAGGGGTGGTGCAGTGAGCTCAAGGGGACGGTGCCAGAGAGGTTGGAGGAACAGGTGAGGGTGATACATTGAACAAGGTCTTTTCCTTTTTGTAGTGAGGTCAGAGACCAGAAGAGGAGGTGTGTGTGAGACCAGCTGGAAAGCTGACCACGCTGGAATAATGGTGCTGAACTGAAGTGCATTGAGTGTGTCACAAAAAGCTATCAGAACACTGTGTGTGGTCAGAATTATTTACATTCATGTAAACGAGGATCCCTCATACATAAAAGTTAATGATGGAGTTCCACAGGGTTCTGTTTTGGGACCAATACCTTTTACATTACACATGTTTCCCATTTAAGTCCCTTTAAAAAAGACTGTGTAGATTTTCTTTTCTGCAGCTTTATCTATCAATGAAGCCACAAAACAGTTAACTCCCAGTTTGGTTCAGGTGACAGACCACCTACTTTTAAGATTTTTCATTTGATAAAGTGTATTGAGGTTTTGCAGACACGTGACCACTAATCACTTGATGTTAACTTTTCTGCAATTTTGGACATGTGACAGTCATGATGAGGATGTGAATTAACTGAACAAGACCCCAGGCATACAGACCTACAGACCCGCCCATCTTATCTGGCAACCATCGGTCAGGAAAATTTTGTATTTCCCCATTGGTTGTGAGAGGTTGCTGTCACACAGCAGTCACATGCCTACAGATGGCTCTGGTAATCACCTGTCACTGGGGAAAAACTGGGTATTCTCAGAATAGTTGGTAGAAACCTCCTGAGATTGCTTGGTCACTAGCATATTGTTTCAGTCATAGTTCAAATACTTATGCTGTTATAGGCTCAGTCTGTTGAGGAATTTCCCATCATGCACTGAGCCACTGCTGCAAGTAATCACATTTTATCTTCTCTCTCCAACATTGTGTCACATGTCCTGCCTCCCAGTACTGTCCTAGTCATGGTAGATGGCTGCCCCTCCCTGATCCTAATTCTTCTGATTTCTTCGTGTTAAACAGGAGTTTTACCTTCCCACTGTCACCAACTGCTGCTTATAGGAGATGGTTTGATTCTTAAGGTTTTCCCTCTAATGTTGTAGGGTCTGTTATAGTGCTCTGAGTCAAATGTTGCTGTGATTTGGTGCTTTATAAATAAAACTGAATATAGGTGAGGGTTTGTATTTTATTATTTTGTTACAGTTACAGTCGTCTGCGGTTCATTCACTGCCACATCTGCCATCACATCCAAAATAAACCGCATACTATGAAGCTTTAATAATGCGTCCAGTTACTCTCTCCTCCAGCTCTACTCCTGCACACACATCGATATGCTGCCATTGTTTCTCTGTGGGCTTGCCTGTTGAGTTCATCCTCTGCATTCAATAGCTCATTTATGAAGCAGCTGGGTTCTGCTGTTCAGGTAGTTACATTGTGCTCCCTGCTGAATGTTTCACACAGCTCCGTCTCATGCAGGGAGCTCCGTTTCATGCAGGGAGCTCCGTCTCATGCAGAGGAGAAGCTGCACCTTCAAATACAAACAACACAGCTTCAGAACGGAAGCATGAAGACCTGATCATGAGTCCGACCCAGTCAGGAATATACAGGCATCGAATCACCATCCGCTCTCACATTGTGAAGGAATCTGCTGTTTGTGTATGTGTGCATGGGAAGGATGTTTGTGTGAGAAAATGTCTGTCTAATTCTGCTGAAGGATGTGAGTCTGTGGGTTTCCACATGCTTTTCATGCATATTTTCTATTACACACACAGTTTGCACTTGGCTGAGACAAAATGACAACAGAAACGCTCTGTACAAGAAAAAGACACAAAATAAAGAGAAACAGATACATGTCTGTGAAGCTGGATTTAAGAATTGAGTGCTTAAAGTTTTTAAAACATCTTCTGTCAGTACAGAACATGACATTGTATGGTTGGTTGTTTGGTTGGTTGGCTGCGGTCAGTAGACTTACATTAGTTTATGTTACTAATGAAACAGATGCAGTAGTAACAGATCCAATAACTCAGGGAAAAATAAGGACACCAAGACTAAAAATTAGTTTAAGGGGTCACATTATGCTGTCCCTGGCTGCAACAATGAGTTTATGTTAAAATCAAGGATATATATCCTTAATTGTCCTTAAGTTATCCCTTTATGCCCAAACTTTCACTGTTTGTCTCTTTAGCAGTATTTTCCCTGCAGACGTGCTGATGGGATTCCTGATTGTGCTACTTTTAAGTTTAGGCTTGAAACTTTGTTTTTGATAAAGTATATAATTAGGGCTGGATCAGGTGACCCTTTTGTCCTGTCTACCTTCTCTCACTCCAACTGGTCGTGGCAGCTGGCCGTCCCTCCCTGAACCTGTTCTGCTGGAGAATTCTTCCAGTTAAAAGGGAGTTTTTCCTTTCCACTGTCGCCAAAGTGCTTGCTCATAGGGGGTCATAGTTAATTAGATTCAATTCAATTCAGTGCAATCATATGACCCCCCCAATATGATTTTCTGTCTTTTCTGTGAATTATTCCAGGGTTGGTCGTGGCAGCTGGCCATGTAAAGCATCTAAAGGCGACTGTTGTTGGCACTGTATAAATTGAATTGAACTGAATTGAATTGAATTGGGGCTGTCAGCGTTAACACGTTAACGTGTCATCATGATCAACATGATTAAAACTTTTTTAACACATTTAACCCATCTGGAGCGCAGAATAACTCAAAATTCCTTAAATGTCTCTGTCAGTGTCTTTTGGGCAGTTTGTCCAAAGCTTGTCCATTTTGCTCTCCAGAAGGGTTAAATGCGTTAAAACTTTTAATTGCATTAATCGGGATGATGCGTTAACGTGTTAACACTGACAGCCCTAAATTGAATTGAATAAACACGGTTATATCTGAAACTGGCACCAGTGGAGTCTGTGTGTGTTTGTATGTGTGTGTGTGAGTGTGTGTGTGTTTATTTGTGTGTGTGTGTGTGTACCACAGCCAATTTATGAGCAGCTAAGTCCGGCTGGAATTGACCCAAAGACAGGAGAGTAATACAGAGTTGAATGGAGACCCTGGGACTCGGTGTGTGTTTGAACCACTGATAGGTCTCTGTGACTGAAGTTTACAGAGTTTACTTCCTAAAGTTTGCTATTTTCCTAACTAAAGGCAGAACTTTAAAATGATTACGTTAAGTCTTTCTGCAAAGCTCAGTTAGTTTTATTAAAGCTCAGTATTTTGGGAGGAAGGGTTGCAGGTTCCATGTGTTCTAAGTGAAACATTTAAAGCCTTTTTAAATCTTAATTATGGTGAATGTGGCTTATATCTCATGAAAATCAGTAAGCAAACATCTCAGATTTTTAGAACATTTGCAGCTTGACTAAATTATTATTGAGACTGCATTAAAACTGTGTTTCCTGGTGTAGTTCAGTACACCACCACGGTGATCTTCTCAGCCACAGCAGGTCGCTGCTGCAGCCGCTGGGTGCTCTCTGCAGGCTGCATGGAAGCATGTTAAACAAATAAAGAAGCACAGGTAACTGCAATCACCGCAGACCTGAGTGGGAAAATCAGTACTTTGGAGATCTTCACAGTGAGCTGATTGAGGCTGGTGTTACTGCATCAAAGAGCCTCCACCCGCAGATGTCTTCAGGAAAGCAGCTTCAGCTGTCACAGTTCTGATATCAAACCCCTCGTGAGGAGAAGCAGACTGGACTATATCAGATAAAAGTAAATACTGCTTCTCATATGGAAATCGAGCTCCTGCAGTCTGGGAGAAGACACACTGAATGTCTGAAAATCAGAGCGGAGTTCCTGCAGTCTGCGATGGTCTGGGGTCCAGGTCATTTGCTGCTGTTGGTGGTCGTTGGTCTGCAGTATTTGATCCAAACTGAACCTAGCATCCACCAGGACATGTTGGAGCTTCCATCTGCTGACCAACTTTGATGCTGACCTTCTCTTCCAGCAGCACCATCAGTTCTCCTGGTCATATTTCTATTGTGCTCTCCTGAACCTGTCCCTGTTAGGATGCCTGGGTCGTCGACCCAGGGCTTTTGAGTTTATATTATTTATACTGTCTAGTTTTTGGTTTCTTTGAGTTCTATCTAATGGCTTATGTCTCTGTCTTCTTTAGTTGCTCTGTCTCCCCTATCACCTGCATCCCCTTGTCTAGTTCGTGTCTATGTGTATCTTAAGTTCCTATATCCCCGTGTTCAGTCAGTGTTTGTGTCTGCCCTGTTCCCACGTCTCTGTTCCCTTTTGTTATAGTGCCTGCCCGTGAGTCTGTGTTATGTTTCCTGTTTTACTTTGAAAGTCCATGTCTGATGTTAATGTGTCTGGTTTTGCTTCCCCTTGTCTCGTTAGGCCTGATTTGCCCCAGCTGTGTTTCCCTCCTGTTACCCATTCCCTGATTGCTCCCTCTGTGTATTTAAGCCCTGTGTTTCTTGGTGTCTGTGTCGCGATCTACCGTTTACTTTGCTGTGTGTTTTGCCTGTCCACCGGTGTAAGTTTATTTTGAGGTTTTTTCCAGTTATGTCATGTTTGCGTTCAGCATTAAAGCTGTTTTTGTTTAAGTTCTGTCTCCGGAGTCTGCACCTTGGGTCCTATTCCTGCCTGCACACAGCCACACCTAACAGAAGATCGCGACCAGAACATGGACCCCGCAGACTCTTTTTCCTCGGAGTACAACATTGAGATGGAGCGGATGGTGAGCCTGCTTGACCGCATCGCCCAGTCCCCTGATTTAAGGACCATGGCAGTGGGGCTGAGTGCGGTGGAGGCCATCATTCGGTTTAACCCCCGGCTTAGCCAGTTTGCTAAGGACACTAAGTTGGATGACACCATTACTGCCTGGAGAGAGCAAGTCAAGGCTGGTGAGCTTGCTCTCTCTCTCTCTACATCTTCCCCACCGTTACTCCAGGACTACACACACTTTCCTTCTGTTTTAGCACTGCCACGGACTTCCTCTCCCTCCCCACACCAGCTGGGTTCTCGTTCACCTGCCTTTTTCCTGGCAGCTATGTGGTCAGAGGATGAGGAGGAGGTCTCTTTTTCTCCACCGGTTCCTGTTTCCTCATCCCGAAGGAAACGGCGTTCTGGCCGCCGCCACAACAGAACTGTTGAGCATTTTGACTCTGGACATTCTGACATCACACCCACTTCATCTGTTCTGCAAACTGGTTCTGCTGGGGGGTCCGAGGGGCCCGTTCAGCCTCCTCTTCCTGCTGGAGGGCCCGAGGGGCCCGTTCAGCCTCCTCTTCCTGCTGGAGGGCCCGAGGAGCCCGTTCAGCCACCTGTCTCCGCTGGAGGGCCCGAGGAGCCCGTTCAGCCACCTGTCTCCGCTGGAGGGCCCGAGGAGCCCGTTCAGCCACCTGTCTCCGCTGGAGGGCCCGAGGAGCCCGTTCAGCCACCTGTCTCCGCTGGAGGGCCCGAGGAGCCCGTTCAGCCACCTGTCTCCGCTGGAGGGCCCGAGGAGCCCGTTCAGCCGCCATTAGCCTCTGCCTCGGCTCCGCCTGGTCTGGCCCCGGCCTCAGCCTCTGCCTCGGCTCCGCCTGGTCTGGCCCCGGCCTCAGCCTCTGCCTCGGCTCCGCCTGGTCTGGCCCCGGCCTCAGCCTCTGCCTCGGCTCCGCCTGGTCTGGCCCCGGCCTCAGCCTCTGCCTCGGCTCCGCCTGGTCTGGCCCCGGCCTCAGCCTCTGCCTCGGCTCCGCCTGGTCTGGCCCCGGCCTCAGCCTCTGCCTCGGCTCCGCCTGGTCTGGCCCCGGCCTCAGCCTCTGCCTCGGCTCCGCCTGGTCTGGCCCCGGCCTCAGCCTCTGCCTCGGCTCCGCCTGGTCTGGCCCCGGCCTCAGCCTCTGCCTCGGCTCCGCCTGGTCTGGCCCCGGCCTCTGCGGCTCCGCCTGGTCTGGCCCCGGCCTCTGCGGCTCCGCCTGGTCTGGCCCCGGCCTCTGCGGCTCCGCCTGGTCTGGCCCCGGCCTCTGCGGCTCCGCCTGGTCTGGCCCCGGCCTCTGCGGCTCCGCCTGGTCTGGCCCCGGCCTCTGCGGCTCCGCCTGGTCTGGCCCCGGCCTCCGCGGCTCCGCCTGGTTCGGCCTCCGAGGGTTCAGTTTTGTCTGCCCCTGAGGGTTCAGTTTTGTCTGCCCCTGAGGGTTCAGTTTTGTCTGCCCCGGCTCCGCCTGGTTCGGCCTCCGAGGGTTCAGTTTTGTCTGCCCCTGAGGGTTCAGTTTTGTCTGCCCCTGAGGTCTCCAATCTGTCTGTTCCTGCTCGTCCTGCCCGGCCTGCTCGTCCTGCCCGGCCTGCTCGTCCTGCACGGCCTGCTCGTCCTGCCCGGCCTGCTCGTCCTGCTCGTCCTGCACATCCTGTCCGGCCTGCACATCCTGTCCGGCCGATGACTGGACGTCGTTGCCGTCATGGACAGCCCCCGGAACTACGCCGCCGTCATGGACGGCCCCCTGAACTACGCCGCCGTCATGGACGGCCCCCTGAACTACGCCGCCGTCATGGACGGCCCCCTGAACTACGCCGCCGTCATGGACGGCCCCCTGAACTACTCCTCCGCCAGTGCCTCCCGCCCGGCCGGCCTCCTGACCTGCTCGGTCGCCGTCGCTGCCTCCCGCCCGGCCGGCCTCCTGATCTGCTCCGTCGCCACCGGGGCCTTCTGCCTGGCCGGCCTCCTGAACTGTTTTCTGGGCTCTTGGACTGTCAGCCTCCGGGCCGGCCCCCCTGAACTTTTTTGGGACTATTGTCTGGGCCTCTGCGCCTTTTGTGAGCTCTTTTGTTTATTTGCTTTTGGACTTTGCCTGGGCCTTGGTGCTGTTGTTTTGGACTTTGTTTCTGTGTTTTGTTCTGTTGCTTTCCGGGCTCCAGTGTTTGCACTTTTTTTTTTTGTTTTGTTGTTTCTGGCTCCTTGTTTTGTTTCGGGCCCTCCATCCTGTTTCCCCCGCCGCCCACCCTGGTTGGGTTGTTTTTGTTTTTTTTGATGTTTTGGTTTGGGCTGTCTGGAAGCCAGCCCTTAAGGGGGGGGTACTGTTAGGATGCCTGGGTCGTCGACCCAGGGCTTTTGAGTTTATATTATTTATACTGTCTAGTTTTTGGTTTCTTTGAGTTCTATCTAATGGCTTATGTCTCTGTCTTCTTTAGTTGCTCTGTCTCCCCTATCACCTGCATCCCCTTGTCTAGTTCGTGTCTATGTGTATCTTAAGTTCCTATATCCCCGTGTTCAGTCAGTGTTTGTGTCTGCCCTGTTCCCACGTCTCTGTTCCCTTTTGTTATAGTGCCTGCCCGTGAGTCTGTGTTATGTTTCCTGTTTTACTTTGAAAGTCCATGTCTGATGTTAATGTGTCTGGTTTTGCTTCCCCCTTGTCTCGTTAGGCCTGATTGGCCCCAGCTGTGTTTCCCTCCTGTTACCCATTCCCTGATTGCTCCCTCTGTGTATTTAAGCCCTGTGTTTCTTGGTGTCTGTGTCGCGATCTACCGTTTACTTTGCTGTGTGTTTTGCCTGTCCACCGGTGTAAGTGTATTTTGAGGTTTTTCCAGTTATGTCATGTTTGCGTTCAGCATTAAAGCTGTTTTTGTTTAAGTTCTGTCTCCGGAGTCTGCACCTTGGGTCCTATTCCTGCCTGCACACAGCCACACGTAACAGTCCCTGTTTTTCTGCTTTGTAAAATCAGAGTGGTCGCATTCACTTTATGAACCCTGAACCCGGGATTATCTTGACATCACAAACCGAAGCTCCTCGTGAACAATCTGAAACATAAAGCATGACATTTCAGAGCCCTGATGTCCTCACTTTACTTCTGCTCAGAAGAAAATGCAAAAAAATAAAGAAAGCCCTTTGTGACTGGTTTGCGTGTGTGACCGATTTAAAAAACAAACCGTGTTGTGTCATCTGCTCTGCGCTCATTTATTTCTTTAAGCACCCAAACAAAGCATCCTCTGCAGATTAATACGCTGTGTACTTTCTCTTGTCTGTATGACACACACACAGAAGTTGTGTGTTTGTTGTAGGGCTTCATTACTCAGCCTCCTCTCAGGCTGCTGCTGCACAACAAATTTGCTAGAACATTTCCCTGATTACAGCCACGAGGTTGAAGAGTGCATGTTACTGTGTGTGTGTGTGTGTGTGTGTGTGTGTGTGTGTGTGTGTGTGTGTGTGTGTTCATGCAGGGATTTAGAGGAAGCAAAGGAGTTCTGACATGTCTTTTAGCAAAAGCACCAACAATAATACTCTGTGCCCCCGTGTGACACCAGACTCCACTGGGCATGCTCCTGTGCAAGTGTGTGCTGGTGTGTGTGTGTGTGTTGTCAGACCTGTTTTCCTGCTGGAGCTCAGGCTGTCCTTCATCTCTCTAGTTGTGGTTAACTTGTATGGAGACTAAAGCTGCAGCGAGTAGTTGAGTTAAGTTCACAACCTCCTTTGTCATAGTTTTAACAACATAATGATCAGAATGTTTATAAAGGATGACACGCCGGACAGGTGTGACGTCATGCTGTTAGAAAACATGAACAATGACGTTTCACTTTCTGTGGCTAAAATAAGGAAGACCCTGAAACAGCAGCAGGTGTTGCTCCTGTAAACCTGTAGAAAACATTCATCATCACTGAGGCCGTCACACATGTGCAAGTTACCCTGCTACGTACACTGATGAGTTATATTGCAGTATTAGACAAGTAAAATGAGTAGGTATAAAACACGGTGGCTGATGCAGGTCACTTACTAATTGGAAGGTTAATGGATCGATTCCCGTCTGCTCCAGTCTCCATGCCAAACATCCTTGGGCAATATACTAACTCCAAGCTTTGGATGATGGATCCATCTGAGTATGAATGTGTGATTGTTAGATAGCAAGCACGTCAGTTGTAAAAGCAGAGAAAAAGTGCTTGTGTGAATGTGTGGACTTGTATAAAGAACTTTGAGTGCTCAGTGTAGAAAATTGTGATACAAGAACCAGTTTATTTACCATAAATATAACTTTGTATCTCTTCATGGTCATTTCACACATCTTTGTGATCATGTCATTTTAATCACTGTGTCTTAGTTGCAGCTGTTTTTTTTTTTTAAATTTTGTGTCCTCATCCGTGCAGAGACATACAGACACACTCCTGATAGTGTGTGTCTGTGTGCTCTGAATGAAGGCCTGTAGTTCCATTAGTGTGAGGACACAGGAGGGCGCAGGAGAACATGTGACTCAAGCTGATCAGGAGGACACTCTGGGGTTTTGGGTTAAGTTGCGAGGACCCCCCCCCCACTGATGTCCCCCTGTGTGAGTTACTGCTTGTGATGGTGGGCTAATGAGGCCCTTAAACCTCTAGGACAGCTGCAGGGGAGGTCTGCCTCCTGCTCCCCTTCCTCTCCATGCCATAAGACTCAATGTGCATCCACATTCAATTATCTCTGAGAGTCTCACACACTGTTACACAGCTGTGCAGAGAAACCAGCACACCAGCTCCTCTTCTTTCCCTTACAGAAATGTAAAAACACACATACACACACACACACACACACACACACACACACACACACACACACACACACACTAGACCTTCGTTATCACGTGGTTTTCATATAGTTTTCATAAATAATGTGGTATTGGAGAGGTTTGGTGATTATGAACACACAAACTAAGAGCTAATTCGGATGATGGCATGGATGCATACCTACAGACTATACGTGTCATCTGCCCCAGGAACATGACCTCGGGTCTCTGTGTGGTCATTGTGCAACTCACTGAACTTCGTTTGTTGATGTGTTGTCTCTATGAAGTTATTTGTGAGTAAATGAGGTGAGAGTTTGCCAGTGTAGATAGCAGCATCCAGCAGCAGCATGATTCTGCGCTGGCCCAGTCGATCTGCATCAGGAAGGGGCAAGCATCGGAAGCGTTTGGAGGGGGGAGGGGGGTGAGTGTACATCTGTGTCAGTGTACAGGCGTATGTGTGCGTGTGAACTGAATTAGGGCAGTGTGTGTATCCTTTGTTCAACTTGAGAGAGAGTGTCCTTTCACCCGGTTAAGCAAAAGTCACCAGTCCTCAGCTGGTGCAGGTGTCCTTGAAGGATAGGGCCAGAGTCCCGTTATCAAGAAAGAATTTGTTGTTCTGGAGCCACATGAGTGAGGAGAGATGGTTGTTTGGGTTAATGCGAACAACTGCATCCAACTCCGCAGCTGATCTAATCACCATTCAGGTCTATCAATTTCCTGTTGCAGAGCTGTAAGCTTCTCCAAGACCTGATCCAAGCCAGCTCCGATCAACCAGAAGTCTCTAATCATGGTTCCAAATGGGTAGATGGGTCAATGTCCTCTGGGGGTCAAATAAGTTTTGCACCATATTTAGCTGTTGGTGTGTTGCTGGTGGACATTGCACTAGCATAGATGTAGCAGCCCTTGGCATCAAGAATGACAGAAGAGTCTCTAACGGGTGCAGCCATTTATTTCCTCACCACACACGGCTCATTCTCTGGACGTTGAGCACCGTGAAAACTATAAAATAAGAAAAAATTGATACCCGTACAGTACTTTTTGAACTATAGCAATGAGCAATAACAACAATGAGCTTAAGTTAATTCAGGCAAGTTCAAACAAGTAATTCTGAGATATACAGTCACAGATTAAATAAAACAAAAGGGGTTACTTCAAACAGCATCAAGGGGTTACACAGTTCAGTTAAATAAAATATAACAACAGATCATCTCTCACCACATACCTCAGTCCGCTTGCCAAGGGTGCAAAACTCCGGTAAACACTTAAACACTTCGGCCCGTTTCTCATGGGGTGCTGCTAGCTTGCATGACACACATGTCTAGCTAAAAAATAGCACATGGATGTAAGTAACGTAAATACAGAATAAAAAAGGTTTTCAGATAGCTCACAATACAAACGCAGCAACATACCTTACATTAGAAACACACTTATCATACTTATCAAAGTATTATCGTAACTTACATGGACTTTTTACAACTTATTCCTGCCGCGACAGACTGCTCCATACACGTTACGGGGCATGCCTCTGAGCACATCTGTCCTTAGTGCGACTGCGCATACAGTTCCGATGACTTATGGTACAGATCAGCGGTTCATTACAATAGATGAACCTTTAAGCCCTTTTCTCCTGGACATATGACAGTCAGAGAGTTTCAGAGGTCTTCTTCACTCTCACTGGTAGTTACTTGAGTTGCTTACTTCAAAGCTGGGATAGAAGATATCGTGCTACTGTTGCCATCTCCCCTCTGTATCGCTGTTATTACCCTGTTCTTTTTTTGCTGACCATTAACAGCTGCTGGGCTCCACACTGCTTTTCCTTTGTTTTCAGCTGCTTTACTCTTGCATCCACTCTCTGGACTTTTTAGGGACCAAGAATATTTTTTTTAGATTCAGGAAATGCCTGTAATTCTAGATTTTGTTCACCACTGTGGGATTTTTGGGAACCAGAAGTGACCACGTTTGATGGTCACTTCTGGTTGTGATGTTATTAGGTAATGCTAACAACCATAACATCCATCAGTGCTTAGTAAAGCTCAGACTTCTTGTGTGTTAAGTATCTTTAGAGACCAAGCAGTGTGTGTATTAAGCTGTAAACATGTTGATTTCTGCTGGAAAGCTTTGACATGGGAGTCTATGGGGACTGACTCACTGCTGCCTCTGCTGTGCAGTAGAGGAACTGAAGGTTTGGCACTTCTGGATTAGCTTCAGTTTTTCAGCCTTTGAAGTTTATACTTGAGTATAAACTTAGAGTGGAAACTATTAACATAAACCTGGTGTGGCTTTGAATAAAGGGAGGTCAAGCTGGATGGGAAGAAGACAAAAGTATGTTGAGACAAACTGAAGCACTGAAGTGACAGACAGTTATAAAAGAGAAATCAGGGAGGGAGTTTACCGTGTTGATTCACAGAGGCAGATTAAGGGTGTCAGGTGGAGGGAGGCTGCGAGCACTGTTACCTTGGGAACAACTGTCTCCTTTCTCACCGCTGCCAGGGCTCCATGACTTTTAATCCTCTTAATCTCAACACAACCCATTGGAGTCATTTCAAACTGGGTTTTGATCTTGTGGGCACGTGTGTGCTTCCTGCCTGTGTGCCTACAAATGTGTGCAAAGTCAGAGATTATGATTTCAAAAAGGAGGAAACGATGTGGGAACAGTATTGCTGCAGAAAGGTTGTTTACCTAAACTAACTCCACTTACTTCTTCTTCTTCTCTTTTAACTGCCTTGTGCTGCTCTGTGGGGACTGCAGCTAAAGAGAACATGAAGGATGCTCTCAAAAAACTTCCCACAGGTGAGACACACACACACGCACGCACACAGGTGTTATGGAGGAAAGCTTTCATCCTTACTCTTTGCTATCGGCTACCCCAGCGGGCCATTTCAGCCACTTGTTAAAATGAAACGGCTCTTCATCAAACTTGTTTTCTCTGATATCCCATCAGTGGAGCTTCGAGCAGTCACAGCGATCAGCTTTATTTCTTGTGATGAATCAAACATTTGTGGTGGGAGGAGACGCTCTCAGGAGCTGACACAAAGTCCAGCTGCCTCGTCTGCAGCACACACAACCGGGGCACCATGAGGTCTCCATCTTAATAGCAATTCACCCATCCATCCGTTCGTCCATCCGTCCTCTTATAAATTAGACCAGTGAATCTGAGTCAGACAGGTGTTCTCTTGCCAGGCGACCTGTGCAGTTGCCTTGTGATCAAAGATGGTGGCTGAGAGGTGGAGGGTGCCAGACGCGCCTCTGGGCAAACAGTTAGTCGCCAGATGTGAAAAAAATTAAATGTGGGAACTTTCACAAGGAGGTTTAGTCAGCTGCACGAGTGGGCAGTGAATATTCCCCACACTAACAAGCTGAGAGTGTTTAAGAATAGTGGGATACGCCTACTGGAAGTTACTCCTGCTAAAGGTGGTTATACTTTCCTCCGATATCAGGAGTGTTCTTTTCCTGTTGAACAATAACTGTTCTTATGTCTGCTCATATTTCTGATGATGTTAAAATATAAACCTTTATATGTGGGCCGTGTCTCAGCTTCCAGAAAAATCAGTTGGATTCCATTTAACTTTGTGAGGCTTCATTATCGCCGGCACTCTTGGACTGACGATGGCTCTGGAGTGACTCTGAGGCCAAGGAACAAACTCCTTCATCTTCACACTTTGCAGTACACTATAATTTCACTGATTAATCAGGACAGAGTGCACTGATTGTGGAGAAAAACATGTGACCCGACATTAAAATTTGAGGACGGTAAGGACATATCCATGGAACAATGGGCATTGGTTTGCGCAAAAGCTCATAAACAAACTATTAATTCTAGACTAAGGTTGTTGCAATACAAATGGTTAATACGAATATATGTTACTCTGGAAAAATTAAACAAGTACAACTCTAATATTCCAGACACTTGTAATAAATGTAATGAAGATAAAGGTAACTTTTGGCATTGTATTTGGGATTGCAGGAAGATAGGCTCTTTTTGGGTTGCAGTAACACAAACTATGAAACAAATATTATCCAAAGAGGTTGTTTTGGATCCTGGCTTCCTTATTCTGGGTTTGTACCCAGAAAACATGAGGTACACAAAAAGTGACAGAATGTTTATTGATATGGGTTTGTTACAAGCAAAAAGATTAATCGCACTAAAATGGAAAAGAACAAGGGAACCGAGTATCACACAGTGGATAAAGCTTTGCCATTGGAGCGGATAACATGTATACTGAAAAGGAAATTGGATGTTTTTGAGAAGGTGTGGAGACCATTTGTGAATTTTGTAGAAGGATTTGTATTATCTGAGGAGGACGAGGACTGAGGGCAATGACATTTGATTTGGGATAATGATAAATTTAGGCCTTTAACAGAGTGATAAATCTGATGACTTTCTTGTTTTCTTTTTGCTGTCTGAGAGGAGTGTATGTTCATGTAGTATTTAGAATGTTGGACTGTTTGTAAGTCAATGTAAAAAAATAATAAAGATATTGTTGGAAAAAAAAGTTAAGGACAGTTCATCTTGAAGAGCTCCGTCTAAATGAATAATGAATGAATGACAGCAGCTATCATTATGTCATGAATGTGTCTGAATGAGTGAAAGGAAACGTTGCAGGTGTAATGGCACTCCATCAGTGATTCCCATGAACAGGCCTGAGATGAGCCAGCCTTCATGCCCACAGTGATAACTCATAACACCTGCTTACCCCTCCCAGAAGCAGGTGTGGCTGCCCCAGCTTGCACACCTGATCCCCACCTACCATCCCCAGCAGTGTTTAATCCTGGTGCTTCTCTCCATCCCTCGCTGGATTGCTAAACTACAGTGTGTGGAGAGATTCAGACCTCCTAGTTTGATGCTTTGTTTGTTTGCTATCTGTTACCTGTGTACTTACCTAACCTGCTCACCTAACCTCTGGAGAAACCTGCCTGACCTACTCCCAGTCACAAAGAAACCCTGACTCGAGTTCACACCTGTGGATTTAAAGAGTACTTACCTGCATCCAAGCCTAATGACAAGACTTATCTGCAAACAGTGTTGAGAAGACTACTTTTAAAATGTATTCCACTACAGATTACAGAAAACATGGCCCAAGATGTATTTTGTAATGTATTCTGTTATGTTACTCAGTGTGAGTAATGTGTTCTGAATACTTTGGATTATTTGATATAGTACCGTGCTTTTTACAACTACATGAATGTACTATTGCTGTGTAATTTATATACTAATACTGAAGGCTACTCAATGCTGAGCTAACATTGTTAGCTGGCGTTAGCTAAGGTTAGTTCATGGACCGCAGACCGTTAGACTTGATGGATACTATTAACAACCTGTTTGCTGCAAATATTCATGTGCAGTTCTGAAAGCAATACCAACTAGACTTTCCCAGGGAGGCTGAGCACTGTGATTCCCCTGTAGTTGAACACACCCTTCGGTGGTGGTCCCCTTTCTTAAAGATGGGGACCACCACCCCGGTCTGCCAGTCCAGGGGTACTGCCCCTGATCTCCACGCAACATTGCGTGTCAGACGTGTCAATCAAGACAGCCCTACAACATCCAGAGCCTCCAGGAACTCAGGGCGGACCTCGTCCACCCCAGGGGCTCTGACACCAAGGAGTTGTTTAACTGCCTCAGTGACCTTGCCCCCAGAGATTGGCGGGTCATCCCCTTCATCCCCAGACTCTGCTCCCGCCACGGAAGATGTGCCAGTGGGATTGAGGAGGTCCTCGAAGTATTCACCACCGCCTGATGATTTTCTCAGTCGAAGTCAGCAGCACTCCACCTGTACTATACACAGTGCAGGTAGAACACTGCTATCCCCTCCTGATTCGCCTGACGGTTTGCCAGAATCTCTTCGAGGCAGTCTGGAAGTCTTTTTCCATTGCCTCTCCGAACTCCTCCCACACCTGAGTTTTTGCTTCCGTCACCGCCCGAGCCGCATTCCACTTTCCTGTTGGTACCTATCAGCTGCCTCCGGAGTCCCACAGGCTAACCATTCCTGGTAGGACTCCTTCTTCAGCTTGGTGGCTGCCCTCACCTCAGGTGTCCACCATTTGGTTCGGGGGTCACCACCACAACAGGCACCAACTACCTTGCGGCCGCAGCTCTGTCAGTCTGTCCCCAGTCTCCCTCTGAATGCTGTTGAAGCTCTGCCGGAGGTGTGCGTTGAAGATCTCACGGACCGGGGCCTCTGCTAGACATTCCCAGCACACCCTCACTGTATGTTTGGGTGTGCCAGGTCTGTCCAGCGTCCTCCCTCGCCACCTGATCCAACTCACCACCAGGTGGTGATCAGTTGACAGCTCAGCCCCTCTCTTTACCCAAGTGTCCAAAACATATGGCCTTAGGTCGGGTGATATGATTACATCGACCTGTGGCCTAGAGTTTCCTGGTGCCACGTGCACTTATGGACACTTGTATGTTCAAATATGGTGTTTGTTATGGCCAAACTGTGGTTTGCACAAAAGCCCAATAACAAAACACAGCTCGGGTTCAGATCCGGGAGGTCGTTCCTCCCAATCACGCTCTTCCAGGTCTCACTGTAATTGCCCACGTGAGCATTGAAGTCTCCCAGTAGAACAACAGAGTCCCCAGGAGGAACACCCTCCAGAGCCCCACTCAGGGACTCCACGAAAGCTGGGTACTCTGAACTGCCGCTCGGTGCATAAGCACAGACGACAGTTAGGACCCGTTCCCTGAGGGAACAAACCCTCTCGTCCACTGGGAGAAACCCCAACATACCAACAGCAAGCTGAGGGGATACTAAGATACCCACTCCAACCTGACGCTAGGGGCAACTCCAGACTGAGACAGAGTCCAGCCCCTCTCCAGGAGACTGGTTCCAGAGCCCAGGCCATGAGTTGAGGTGAGCCCGACTATATTAAGCCGGTACCTCTCAACCTCACGCACTAGATGAGGCTCCTTCCCCACCACAGAGGTGACATTCTAAGTCCCAATTGCCAGTCTTGGTAGCCAGGGATCGGTCCACCAGGACCTCCACTCCTGGCTGCTGCCCAAATCACATTGCACCTGACCCCTACGGTGCCTCCTGTGGGTGGTGGACCTGCAGGAAGATGGGCCCATATCCTTTTATCGGGCTGTGCCCGGCCGGGCCTCATGGACTAAGGCCCGGCCACCAGATGCTCGCCCTTGGGCACCCTCCCCAGGCCTGGCTCCAGAGCAGGGCCCCGGTAACCCTATCCTGGGCAGGGGGAACTGTTCCGTCGATGATCTTTTCATAGGGGTCTTCTGAATCGCTCGTCTGGTCCCTCACACAGGACCAATTTGCCATGGGAAACCCTACCAGGGGGCAAAAGCCCCCAGACAACATAGCCCCTGGGATCCCTGGGACACCCAAACCCCTCGACCACGATAAGGTAGCGATTCATGGTAGTGATTCACCTCAAACCTTTTCTAAAAAAATTTAACAAATAAAAGTAAATTTTACATATAGTTGCTTTGTTTTTCTGTTTTTCTGTTCTTTTTTTTGTTTTTTTTTTACTGTGTAAGAATATTCAGCACTGCTGTCAATACATTTTTCCAAAAATGTCTTTCTGTGCTAAATGGGTTTAAAAACATAAACAGCTGTGGGATACTATTTGTCTGTGATTTGAACCGGGGAACAAATTGTGGCAGGATCAGCCTGATATTATTTGTATCCCACTGTAGTTTTACATGTATAAAGAGCTAACATCACCAAAATGTCATTATAAGTAGTGTTTCTGAACTAAAAATCAATAATGTGGGATACCGTTTGTTCGTGATTTGGAAAGCCCAGCATGTGCTGCTGATGCTGGGGAAACAAATTCTGTCAGGGATACCTACCTTGGCACCACCAGTGTGCAGGTGAAGCAAAAGGCAAGATGTGCTTCATCATATTTTCCAAGTTGGCTTGGAAGCATATTTGGTGATGCTTCATCCTCTGCTTTGTGTTTGTGTGGGAGCCCCATCAAAAATCCTGTTCAAGTGGACAAGGATTCTTTTTTTCAAAGTCATACTGTATTTTAAATATGTCAATGCCCAACACTGTCTGCAAATACACCTGTGAAAGGACCTGTGAGAATGTACCTGCCCCACCACCCTGTAGCGCCCTAAAGATCTGCAGTCTTACCTGCTTTCACTCTGAAGTGTTTATTAAAATCTTTGAACCTTTGCCAGCATGTTCAGACATCCTGCAGCCTGTTGTACAAACTGGGACAAGGTCTGGTGACACGTGTCCCGAGCAGAGAGCACGATGGACCTCAGCATCACTCAGTGGCACAGAGATCATTGAGTTGTGTTTGTGTGTCTTTATTCTGAACATGTTAAAATAATACAGCAACAACAACAAGGAAAATAAAAAAGCATAAAGAAAATGATCAGAATCCTTTATTAATAACTTAACAATGTTAACATGGGAAACTGTTTCCTTCCACTGATGGGTTTGCAGAAATCACGTAACTAAAACATTAGAATCCAGTCACATGTTCTTCATTGACCTGATCAGCTGTGACAACAGGGAGTGATGTCACTGTGTGTCCTTTGCAACTTGTTCTCTAATTTGTGCCTTTTATTTTTGTCTATATTTTTCCTGATTGTTATTTATTCATCGTTGTATTTTTACTCAGTTGTATATAATAAAGTATATAATAAAACTAATAAAGGTTATCTTATCTTATCTTATCTTATTCCTGCACACAATGACAATAAAAGGCTATTCTATTCTATTCTATTCTATTCTATTCTATTCTATTCTATTCATTTTCCTGGACTTTTTCAGAGCCTGTCACATTTGTCCACAAGTGGACAAATGTTTGTGCACACTTGATTGGAAATTGTTTATTTTGATGTACATGCTGTTTTTGTTGCAAATTATGCGTAATCATATCCATTTTTGTTTTTGCTATAGTTAATAAAAATTTGAGTATCTGAAAAATGAACACACTCAAAATAAATTTCCTGTTGTTTGAAAAGATTTTGTTTGACTTCTTTCATTTATGGTTTTGAGGGATTCAGCAGTGACATTTCTGTATCAAGAACAATTTTAAATTTCTTTGTGGTTTGTAGCATTTTTATCAATTCATCCCTATACTGTGGACTTAAATATGATTGAAATTTGGGGTATACAGTTTGTATTTATGTATAGCAAGTAAAAAAAAACAGCATGTAAAAATGTAAACATTTATTTATATTAACAGCTGCTTTGTCTCTGGATCGCTTGCACGGTCCATCGTTCACATTTTACAGTAAACGATGCCACCTCTCTGATGACCTCATGTCCTCTGGAAAAGTGGAAAATGAGACTTAACATATCATAGGCCACCTTTCCATCCAGTCGGCATGTTTTTGTTTCCATGGTAACTACCAGGAGACACAATATGACATCTTAATTTTTCAGGCCTGGAAACTATGTGTGACACTGCAGAAGGTGTCAGGGGTCATGTAACTAAAGTGTCACCTGGATTCATTGCTTTGATTCATAGTTTGAATCAGAGGTGGGACCAAGTCATTGTTTTGCAAGTCTCAAGTAAGTCTCAAGTCTTTATCCTCAAGTCTCAAGTCAAGTCTCAAGTAATGTCAGGCAAGTCAGAGTCGAGTCTCAAGTCACTGGTGTAAAAGTCCGAGTCAAGTCACAAGTCTGAAATTTTGAATTTCAAGTCCTTTCGAGTCTTTAAAAAAAACAAAACGAAAAAATAATGTTGCAGTTATGCTAAATGTAAATATTAGACCATGTAATTTTTAAATCTGTGTTTTTCTCAACACATGACAAAATAGTGAACTTAGAAAATATACACAAATTGTGAAATTGCACCTCTTTAAAATGCAGCTCAATTAAACCTAGCTCCAAGAATAATTTTCACCGACAGTTCTGAGATAAGCTGCATGTTATTCTTGGATGCGGTTGTAGGACCGGCTTTAAAATCGCATGACAAAAATATCATACACATTAAAAAAAACTGCATCACCAACGTAGCCTGGACAACATTTGCTAGTTAGATGAAGTCAGCTATCTCATCGTAGCATATTTATATGCATATTTATAATCATACGGTTCTTGGAGTGAGTGCACACACTCATGAAGTTTAGTAACTTCAGGTCACTGCAACAAGCCCAGGTACAGTTTACCGACGGATGGGTGCAGGACCTTGAAATGCACCGTGTAGAACGAAAGACCATCGTACGTATCATAAGTTTACCAGTCTCACAAATCGTCTTCATAAATACACATTCGTTAACCGTTTATTAATAGGACCTTTGAGCTCAACGGTAATTAATTAGTAGTGGAAATAATTTCTGGTACGCGTTACAGAAATGTAGCAGTGACAATAATACTGTATGCTGTAATCGTACTGGGCAATTAGTGATACAAAAAACCTGTTTTATCCTGTGAATAAAAGTATATGTTTTTGTCAATGTACCATAATAACAGAAGCGAAACGCAATATTGTGTCAGGACAATTCACTATTTATGCACAATAAACAAAGGAGCATAGCGCGACAATTTCTGTTCAGCGCCAGACTTGCTTGTAACCTATATCACCAATTATGTTATGAAAATGACGCATTAACTACAACAGCAGACTGACCTTCGTGTAAATGCTTGGAGCAGACTAACCTGTGAGCTGGAGTGTTCTGGGACGTTATATTTGATCTTTGAATGGCTGCAATCCAGGCCATCCGTCGCCTCTTTGTTACTTCGGAAACATGGCTCGAACAATTTCTCTTCAACGACGTAATCCGATAACAACCGATCTCTTTACCCGTCGGCTTCCCGTGGCTGTCATGCGACCGGCTATTGCAGTTAATAATACAACGGCTTCTTGACATTTTTGTGTTTCTTTTTATCGCTGTGTGACTGATTTCAATTGAAAGCCTGCGTGCGCTAGTACCTCTTGCCACGAGTTCCCAGAATCCTTTGCGGTTTACCCCTGAATGACGTCACATTTTCAATCTCTATATAATATGCATGTTAAATTTTATATTTGGGGTAAAATATCAAGTCTTTTCAAGTAAACCGGTTCAAGTCCAATTCAAGTCCCAGGTCATTGGTGTAAAAGTCCAAGTCAAGTCACAAGTCTTAGAACATTTTTTCAAGTCAAGTCTAAAGTCATAAAATTAATGACTCGAGTCTGACTCGAGTCCAAGTCATGTGACTCGAGTCCACACCTCTGGTTTGAATCACTTCAAACATCTGCACGCATTGAATGTTTTCACCTCCACGGTTGGTGTGCCTGCTGCCCTTTGAACCTCCACCTCCACCTGAAACAGCAGTGGGCAGGTCTGTAAAACGAGCCACTAATGAAGTCCCAACGTAGAGACCACTTCCGGATTTCCAACCGGCGCAGTGAAAAGAGCAAGCTGAAGCAGTAGGAAGTGTTTGCTAACGAGTGTGAGTGTGTGACAAGGCCGGACAAAGCAGATTGTGGCGCTCGTTCATCGGTAAACTGTTGCTCGCTGAGCTGGGTGTGAACAAACAGCAAGAGGAAGTGAGACTGACAGCAGAAGAAAACAGCCAGCGTCTGGCTTCAGGCTCATCTGATCGTGTCTGATGCTTTTGATGGATAATTTCCTCCCTGACACACACACACACACACACACACACACACACACACACACACACACACACACAGGTGTGTGAGGCAGCATACAGGGTGTGTGATAAGGGAGCAGCAGGTTGGTGCTGATTCAATAACAAAGCTATTTTCTCTCCTTCTGCATCCGGGCTGGAAACAATCAGTCTTCAGGGTGATGTTCCTCTCGCCCTCATTGATCTGATGTGTGTGTATGTGTGTGTGTGTGTGTGTGTGTGCGCACTGCGCTGTGTTTCTGTGTTTTTAGCGTATGTGGATCCGACAAATAATCCTCATCCATCCCGTCACCCCCTCTCTGGGCCAACTGAGTTAGCCTGCAGACAGGAAATCAATGACTGTCCACACCCACGCACACAGACCGGGTTTTGTATTGGTTTGCAGACTCGAGGATGCTCACTGCTCGTGTTTTCGCTCCCTGTCGGTGGTTAAAGATTTATGGCTGCTGCACTTCAGGTTTTCGGGCACGCTCGCTGAGCGGTCTTAGCGTTCAAGCAGCGTCTGAACACGATCGAGATCACAGACACACGGAGAGAGCATTATTTACACACTGTTAACAAGCTCAGATGGATCCTTTGAGGAACTTTGTGGGGTCAGGTATAGAAACTGGTCTGTTTGCAGCACAGTGAGGGATGAGTAGGCGGCCTGGTGTTACCAGCAGGAGCAGTGAAAGGGTCCACATGTGTAGAAGATAGAGTCGGCAGGTCTCCAGCACAAAGGCTACTCTGGGTGCAGTCAGGACCTGTTCCCTGACCTGAGGGTGCAGTGAAGCAACCCTCTCATCCACCAGGAAACACCAAGCATAAAGGCAGGAAGCCAGGAGGATACAAGGTTACCCACCATGCCCGCTGACTCTCACCAACTCCAGACTGGAACAGAGTCTTGGGGTCTGTGCTGGAACAGAGTCCAGGACCTCTCCAGGAGACCCCAATTATATCTAACTGGTGATCAAGTTCAGTCTCCTTCCCCACCAGAGAGGTGACTTCCATTTCCCCATAGTCAGTCTCAGTAACCTTAGTAACCTGACGCACACTGCACCCAACCGCCACCTGCACTTCCTGCAGGTAGGCAGGTCTGTATCTCATTTTTGTGCCCAGCTACCAGGTGCTCTCCCTGGAGCTCCCTATCACAGGCAGGTGATCTGTCTCTATTCTCTCATAGGTGTCGTCTGAATGGCTCTAACCAGGACCAGCTGTACTTGGGAGTCCCTGCAAGGGCCAAAAGCCTGCACAGCACAGGCCTCGAGATCACTGGGACACACAAATGTAGTTCGGTGGCTTTAAAATGAGGTGAAGCATTGTGCTAAACAAGCTTGGCTGTAACTGAATGCTGCACAAGCTCGTATGAGTCTGACTGACAGGTAGCCCAGATGTTGAATCACATTTGGTGAGTTGACAGGTTCGCTCTCTCCACACAGTCACTCAAAACTTCCTGAGCTCTACAGGCTGGATTTGTCCTTCAGCAGCACCGACACACCACAAAGAACCAGACCCAGAGGAGGTAAACCCAGGTATTTCCTGTCCCTCACACTGAAGGGAAACTCTCTAAACTCTTTACAATGAGATACAGCTGAGCCCCGGGATTCACAGGAGTTTGGGACCATAACCGCCCGCGAATATTTGAGACCCCCTCTAAAAACACTTATAACTGCCTAGTTTAATAACAAATTGTTTAAACAAATTGTGTGTGTGTGTGCGTGTGTACGTCAGTGTGTGTGTGTGTGTACGTCAGTGTGTGTGTGTGTATGTGTGTGTGTGTGTGTGTACGTCACTGTGTGTGTGTGTGAATCAGTCCAATCAATCTTCACCCCTGTCCCTGCTCTCCATATTAAACACATACTTCTTGTCCTCCGCCTCCTTGCCTTGCCGCCGTGTGTTCAAGCATTTATTTGCGGGCACTTGATTCCCCCCTCCAGAGGAGCTGGTCTACAAGCGGGCTAATAAAGCGGCTAATTGTGTGGTTGTCAGGGCGGGATTGATTTGTCTGTTTCAACACTGATAACACAAGCAATCATCTCTCTCTGTGAAGCCTCCACACACCGTGTCGCTGCGCTGTAACTGCTGACATTTGACAGCCACAAGTGTGTGTGTGTGTGTGGAGGAAAAGGACACACACTGGTGGAACAAACTTATGTCGACTACAAGGACAAACGAAGGTTTGGGGATTTTGTTTGCAGGAGCTGAATGAGCGACAGACACAGCAGCTTTATATCGTCTCACGTGAACGTCAGTGCACATGCACGAGCACATCAAAGCACTAATGCAGTTTTTTGGGGGGAATTAGGATTGTTATGATAGAAAATGATTTGTGGCCTTTAAGGAGCTCAGAATAATACCAGAGCAGCAGTTTCCTGTGGGACACCTCATCAGGTAGGTCAGGTTGATGCTTCACAGACGTACAGCATATGTCAAAGCAGCTTAAATAACACACGTGCCTGCCTGTAATGTTTCAGTGCTTTCATTCTTGGTCCTCTGACAGAAGTGTGACCTTACCTGTCCCCATTTGTAAGAACTCAGCCACATTCATGAAGGGTTAATTGTGTCATACTGGTTTGACTGTATTAGACTGTTCACGTGTGAAGCTGGTATAAGAGGAAAAATTAGGGCCTGCATTGGCAAACATAAGCAACGACTCCCAGCTTCTGATTTTGAAGAAGAAGAAAGAATGTTGTTATGTTATCGGGCAGAGTGGTGATTGAAAGTGACCATAGTATTTACTGTGTTTAGACATGGTGGTGTTTCATAAATTCTTAAATGGATGAGTAATTAAAAGTACTTTTCAGCTCTAAATGAGCACTCATTTTATTTCAACCATTCACACAGAGCTTTAGACAACACACACACACACTCTCTGAGGCATGCAGTAGGACCCTGGTGCATGGACACTTTGGCATGTGGGCAGGCGGCCAGGGATCGACTTCAGCTCCTCATATGATCTTTTGTCTTATGTATGTAAGATGTGTGCATTAACTGAAGATCATATCTATCATATTGTGGCTTACATTAATAAGCTGCCTACTGGTATATTTACTTCACCTATTTCAGATGACCAGAAGGAACTACTCCCCTTTTATCAGTTCCATCCACGGCAGCTGGCTGGACTCTGTCAGCGGTGCCTTCGGAGAACTGGAGGGAAATGTGCCGCCTTGTGGAACTGAATGAGCTGTAATCGTTCCTGTGATCACTGTGCTGATTAAGATTACACAGACCCAGCTCATCACTGCTTCATTTTTCTATTTTATCCACATTTCAGTTCTGTGATGATCACTTTCATCTCTGCTGTTGCTGTCGTTGGGTTGAAGATGTGACTGCATCTTTAATGAGGCTGAAAACAAACATCCTCCTTCCTCTGACCTGCAGCATTTCATTAACTTACTGCCATCCATCATCGGCAGGACAGGGTCTGTTCTCTATGTGGCACTCTTTCTTTAAATAAAGTTTTAAAAAACTACAATGTTAGAATAAAAAACCCAATCACACGATCCCTTGTGAGCAGGGTCACCTGATCCAGTCCTAACTTACACTTTAATACCTACAGCTTCCTCTTGTTGCTGTAAGAATTTATTATGGTGAGAGGTATTGAGTGCTGGGACCAGGGGTTTGCATGATTCGTATTGGTTTGGTAGTTTATGCTAAGTTAAGCTACACATTTGGATCGATATTCTCAGCTTCATCCAGAAGTGATGTTTATTTGTAAAAATGTCAGACTGGTTTGATGCTTGTTCTTCAGACCACAAATATTAGCCTCCATTAAAACATCCATTTCCATGCATTTGCTTTCACTGATCATTAAATGATGCTGTTGCTGTTAATGGAGAACTTGTTCTTCTCCAGTTGTCTTTATTATTTCTCCCTCTCTCCACCTCTTTCTCTCCCCAGGTATTTTCCTCACTCTTCTGCCTCACTTCTTTTTTTTAATGCTTATCTGAGTCTGACAGGTACTTTCACAGTGGAGCTGCAAATTGTGACGCTACTCTATTGAATATAATCAAACGCACTGCAGTATAAATAGCTTATGCACACAGTCTGTGTGCACAGGCACAGAAACACACAAACTCTGATTTGTTGTAGGATGTGTCAAAAGGTGGAGAACGATGTTCTTAAAAATATGGGCTTAGCAGGTGAGGTGAGATAAGACAAACAGTATAGGCCAGTGTGGGTTTAAAACTCCAAAAGGTTCCTCTTCATTCAACGTTTCCTCCGTCCTGCTTTGGATGTAATTCATGCACAGCTGGCCTCTAAGAGCAACATTTGCTTTGGGAAAGTCGTGCTAATTAAAATTGCCAGAAAACCAAGAATCAAAACAAAAGACTTAAAATGGCCCATTTTCCCAGTGAAGCCTTGAATGCAGATTAACTCTGTGAATCCCTTTGTTACGCTGTGTTCAAACATCACAATGATGGACGTCTTCTTTACGGTTTTTGACATCAAGGCTTGCATATTTAACTCAGATGTTAACCTTGGGAGCAGTGTGGGAGTCGGAGGCTGAAGACAGATGGATCAGGTAACCAAGCACCTTCATTACGCTGACAGTTTGAAGAAGAGGATCGGTGCTAATGATTCTGGGCAGCGTTTAAACCGTTTGGCTGGTTTTGTGTTAATCTGTTGTTACCTTGAAATATGCCAGAGCCAGGGGCTGAAATCATAAAGCATCTTATCTACCCATCACAAGTTCTTTTAAACGGCAGTAAAGCTTTTCATTAAGTTTCCCTTTTACAGTTTTTCTCTGAACTTCTCAAAGAAACTTTAAATAAAAACCAAAGACAGTTCCTGAGATGAGAGAAAGAGATTTTAGCTATGGATGCCATCATGTTTCATGAGAAAATTTCTCACTATATTCTGGAAAAAAACAGAAAATCTTCAATGACTCAGTTAAAAAGTTGGGATCTCTTCCGATTCATTCACTGGATTAATACATATTTAGTGTCAATGAGAAAAATGGAGTAAAACATCAGAAAGGAAACCCAGGCTAACAGACCATTGAGGGAAAACTTAACGTGTTGTCAGGAAGAAACGTGGGCAAAAATTCAATGACTGAATCTGGACTACAATGTCTGCAAGGAAAACTAGAATAAAATGTTAATGAGAAAGAAAACGATGAAACTGGAGTACAATGTGTCTGAAAAAACCTGGACTCAAATATAAGCCCTCAAAATTGGAATAAAATATAACAGAAAAAATAAACTGTAACAAAAAGGGGACTGAAATGTGACCAAGGCCAAAGCAGGACTAAAATATATTTTGCCAAGGAATACAGCAGAAAAATATCACTGCAAGGAAAACTGGACTGAACAGAGCGGAAAAGAAGCTGAACTAAAATTTGAATCAGGAAGAAAAAAACCTACTGAAATGCCTTTATGCCAAAAAAAAATATCTAAAAGTGAAACCGAATGCAGGAAAATGACCACTGATAGGGAACAAAAGTGGCCCCGGTATTGAACCATGGGGCACATCGTTCAATACTGTGAGAAAAGTAAAGGATTACCTGCAATCCCTGACAAGTAATTTTCAATGCAATTTACAGCATGACCCGATAAGCCAATAATGTGAAGTCTATTGAGCGAGGCGACAAAGTCCACTGTGTCAAAATCCTTCAAAACGTCAATAGAACCATCTGACATCTCAGTGATGTCATTTACCACCTCACTGACACCTGACTGAAGCTGAGATTAAAAAAATCATTCAGTGGTAGCGACAGAGTGATCCTCTGCTTTAGGCAAAGGTGAAAATCTACAGCTCGCTGTAGGCAAAACTCTGCAGTGGTCATTTATAGAACCCCAAGTCACACAACCATCAGCATAGCACAGCCTCCCTTGCACTCTGAGTGCAACGCCTCTGGTACTAGTGTTTGTGAGTTATTGGTACAACAACCGTTATTTATTTATGTGGTCCTCTAAGCCTGTTTACGCATTCTGTTCTATGCATGACATAATATTAACAGCTATCAGTCCATCATATAAAGACCCCACAAATTCTTAATATTATGCAGCATTTTCGGGCCTTAACTGGGAATTAAAGTAACTTGGGATGTTCTCTTTTTCCACATAACTGCAGTTATAAGTTTTTTTTAAATTTTATTTTCTTCTGTAAAATAATTCATTCATTCATTAAAAATGAGACCTGAAACCAAATAAACTGACTTACATGACTAATTATAAGTAGGGATAAGGAAGTGTGGGACAATAGCCAATTTAAAGAAAGGCCTGAAGAGATAAGATTGCAGCTCATAAGAAAAGTGTTAAAAGTCAGGTTTGTTTATAAAAAAAATATCTGTTACAAGTTTAAATAATAAAAAATGGAGGACTCCAATAGCAGCAACACTTTCCAGCTTTAAAGCAAATTATCAAAAAGGAAGACTAAACGAGGAGAGAAAAGGACTAAACCTTATTCAGGTAAACAAGACTAAAATAAGGTCAAGGAGAGCTGCAGGAGGAAATATAAAAGGTGACAAAAAAAATCAAAAATGAACATTAGTGAGGAAACATTTTATTCCAGTTTTAAAGTACAATGTCACAAAGAAAAATGACAATAAAATGTTACTGATGGAAAAGTACTGAGTGAGTAAAACACCCCTAAACCATGAAAGCAGAAAGTGGACTGAAATATGAAATAACAGAAAATATTGGAATAAAAATCTGAGAAGAAGGAAAATTAGACTAAAACATCACAGAGGAAAACTGGAGTTGGCAAAATGGACTCAAACATGAAGGAAAAGTGACTCTAAAGGCTTCAAAGAGTGGCTGATGTCCCTGAAGAAAGGAGGACTGGAGCTTTGTTTGCTAGCTGTTATATTAGCATGAGCTACAGTTCCTTTAATAGTCTGTACTCTTTTTTTTATGTGTTGGGCTCAGGAGAGCTGCAATGAATTGCAGATAGAGTAGCAGACGCTGAATTGGAATATGAATTTATTATTCCAATAAAGTCTGCTGTGAGCAATGTGTCTGACAACAACAAATGCCTCTCTCTTCATCATCTTTCCTGTCCAATTAATTCATACATTTCGTGTAAACAACCAAATTTCATCACAGTCTACTGTGTCATCACTGAGACAATTCCTGTTCTGGAACCCAGCTGGTTAAAGCATGGTGACATGGTCCTTTAACAGCTGAAGCCGTCTCTGCCCGAGCTGATTCTCACTCAGCCTCTTGGCAAAGCTTCCTGAAGCTGCAATGGATGAGTGGAGTCGCTGCTGTGTGCTGAAGAGCACAGATCGATGTCAGGCATCAGGTGAACCACAGGAGGCTGCGGTCAGACATCAGCACTGACAGCAGAGGTCACTTTGGATTGCACACCACACACATGCATAGAGTACAGAAAGAAACCCAAATGTTTTATGTTTTAGCTACAAACAAAAGCTATAGCTTCTACTGTCAGCAGCGTGGGGCACAGCCAGTCAGTGGCGTGTCTAGAAAATTTTTGTTGGGGGGGCCAGGTAGGGGCACAGATTTGGAGAAGGGTGGCAGATGTAATTGGCAGATAATGTTTAAAAAAAACCAGACTGGCCACCCCAGGTGCCACCCCAAAGGCAAAACAATAAAATTCAATCAAATGTACGATTATGTTTTCACGGTGAAGCTCAGATATCCGAGTGTAAGTGAATGCAGCATCGGCTTCTGCGCTATGTGCATCACGTTAGCAAAGGTAGGAGAGCCAAGCACGAAAGACGGCACTGCAGGAAACAATTTTTCGGTGAAAGAAAATGAGGACAGAATAAATGTCCCGGTAAGTAATATTAAGTTTGTTGAGTTTAGTAAACTTCGGTGAAATTAGAATACCAAAGAAAAAATAACACTTAAAGAATTATTGCAGCCGTCGAATATTTCAGACAGTATGCTACTGAGGGCAGCTAACATAAGAGTTATGAGTTATAAGATATAATCTAAGTCGTAACATTGCTGTATGGAGCTGCAGATTTGGTTGCAGGTTAACATAGCTGGACTGGCCATCGGGCATACCGGGCATATGCCCGGTGACTTATTTTTTTTATTTTTTTTTGTAATGGCATGAACAATGAGAGGTGGTGGATTGGCCAGATGCAGGTCGATGTGTAAAAATAACTCAGTTGTTTGGTGGTGGCTATGGCGGGGCTTCCACAGAGGCCAGCAGGTGGATGAGGGAAGGGGAGGCAGGAGGAGAGCCCCGAGGCAGCCGCCAGTCCGAGTGTCAGGTGAACTGAACTTCAGGTAAGAAGTTATGACCTGCAGTCTATCTGGGTCAGATATAAACCAAGTTTAGGTGGAGTTTATTTTGTTGTGCTGACTTTTTACCGTCAGTTGCAATAACTCGTACTGCGTTCTAGCCAGCTTGACGGAGTTTTTATAGTGGGTGGGTGCTATGATGTTACTGATAGTGAACTTTATTTTATTCATAAGGTTAGTTAGTAGAGTTGCCAACTAGAGCTGGGCGATATATCGAGTTTTTAAAAAATATCGATATATTTTTATACGAGATATAAGATGTGACAATATCCTTTATATCGATATAGTCTATGTTACGTTATAATATACTTGTGGAGCCGCAAGTTTGCCTCTCTTTCGT
This sequence comes from Haplochromis burtoni, assembly GCF_018398535.1. Classification (NCBI taxonomy): domain Eukaryota; kingdom Metazoa; phylum Chordata; class Actinopteri; order Cichliformes; family Cichlidae; genus Haplochromis; species Haplochromis burtoni. The sequence continues at coordinate 99,586 of NW_024583152.1, read as the reverse complement.
CCACTTTCGTCTTTACGCAACGTTACTCGGCCTCGCCTCTCCTTCACTGAACACAACTCCCCCTCCTCCCCCATCGCTTCACCTGCAGGAAGCGACAAGATGGACACGGCAAATCTCCGTTAACGAGTTACTGCGCATCGCCCCGTGCGTGGGGCTGGACGCCGTCAACGTGTTAGCTAGCTAACCACGCTAACGAGCTAACCACGCTAACGCCATGCAGCCCAGAGGTGCTGCACGGACTAAAATCCTTTCATTTTCTCAAAAGTTGACAGCGCGCCTTATGTATGAATTCTGGTTGTGCTTGATGGCCGCGAACCGATTTTATGTGGAACACGGCGCTCAGCAATCTGTCAAAAAATGTTTTAGTACGACTTTGGTAAGCTACGGAGCTGCACCGCTTGATGGACTGTCGAGCATTACGGCTAGAGCCTCGCGGAGTGATACGTACTGTGCTTCAACGTAATATTACCCTACTGTGTATAAGGACCATAAATGGCACCTGTTAAGAGACGTGGTTACGAAGAGGATTTCAAACTCAATGCTGTCAGTCACAGAGTAGAAGTTGGGAACAGAGCAGCTGTGAAATCTGTCTTTGTTACTATGCTCAGCGATCTTTTTAGGCAAGGCAAGGCAAGGCAAGGCAAGTTTACTTGTATAGCACAATTCAACAACAAGGTGATTAAAAGTGCTTTACAGAGACATTAGAAACAAAAACAAATAAAAAGCATGATTTAAAATTGATTAAAACAAGCAAACTAACTAACTAACTAATTAAAACAAACAAACAAACAACAAAGTATATAAAATCAAAACAGATAAAATCAGAACATAGATAAAATCAGTAGTTAAATGTAAGTTTTGAAATTTAAGCTTAAAAGTGTGGATTTGGTGCTTTATTCAAATGCAGCTGAGAACAGGTGAGTCTTCAACCTGGATTTAAATAAACTGAGTGTTTCAGCTGATCTGAGGCTTTCTGGGAGTTTGTTCCAGATATAAGGAGCATAAAAGCTGAATGCAGCTTCTCCGTGTCTGGTTCTGACTCTGGGAACTGATAAAAGACCGGATCCAGATGACCTGAGGGATCTGGAAGGTTCATACTGGGTCAGGAGGTCACTGATGTATTTTGGTCCTAAACCATTCAGAGCTTTATAGCCAGCATCAGAACTTTAAAGTCTATCCTCTGACGTGACAGGCAGCCAGTGTAAAGACCTCAGAGCTGGACTGATGTGGTCCACTTTTTTGGTCTTAGTGAGGACTCGAGCAGCAGAGTTCTGAATGAGCTGTAGTTGTCTGACTGATTTTTTAGGTAGACCTGTAAAGATGCTGTTACAGTAATCAAGCCTACTAAAGATGAATGCATGGACTAGTTTTTCCAGGTCCTGTTGAGACATCAGATCTTTTATCCTTGAAATATTCTTGAGGTGATAGTAAGCTGACTTTGTTATTGTCTTAATGTGTTTTTCTAAGTTTAGGTCTGCATCCATCACTACACCCAAATTTCTCGCCTGGTTTGTGGTTTTTAGTGTATAGATTGAAGTTCTCTGGTGACCTGTAATCGTTTTTCTTTGGCGCCAAAGACTATTACCTCAGTTTTGTTTTTGTTTAGCTGGAGAAAATTGTGGCACAACCAGTCATTAATTTCCTCAATGCATTTACCAAGAGCCTGTACAGGGCCTCGGTCTCCTGGTGACATTGTGATATATATTTGTGTGTCATCTGCATAGCTGTGGTAGTTTATTTTGTTGTTGTTTATAATCTGTGCCAGTGGGAGCATGTAGATGTTAAACAGAAGGGGTCCCAAGATGGAACCTTGGGGAACTCCACATGTGATACTTGTCTGCTCAGATGTGAAGTTACCTATTGATACAAAGTATTTCCTGTTTTCTAAGTATGTTTTGAACCAGTTTAGTACAGTTCCTGAAAGACCTGCTCCAGTTCTCCAGTCGTTTGAGTAATATGTTGTGGTCAACTGTATCAAATGCTGCACTGAGATCCAGTAAAACTAAGACTGACATTTTTCCACTGTCTGTATTCAGACATATGTCATTGAACACTTTGGTCAGAGCGGTTTCAGTGCTGTGATTCTGTCTAAAACCTGACTGGAAGGCATCGTAGCAATTATTCTGTTTTAAGAAGTAACTGAGCTGTTGAGAAACTGCTTTTTCAATGATCTTACTTAAAAACGGGAGATTTGAGATCGGCCTGTAGTTGTTCATTTGTGTCTTGTCAAGATTGTCCTTTTTCAGTATAGGTTTGATTACAGCAGTTTTTAGTGATTCTGGAAACACACCTGATAATAAAGAAAAGTTGACGATCTGTAACAGGTCTGACTCTAAAGTCTTTGAGACCTTTTTGAAAAAACTTGTTGGCAGGACATCTAAACAGCAGGAGGAGGAGTTCAGTTGACCTAAGATGTCCTCCAGGTCTTTGCTGTTAATAGGTTGAAACTGTTTCATGGTGTTTAAACAGTTTTTTGGTGGACACAGTACATATCCTGGATCTGCTGTTGATGTACCAATTGCTTGTCTAATTTTTTGGATTTTTTCAGTGAAGAATTTGGCAAAGTCATTGCAGGCCGATGGTTGAATGAAGTTCAGCTGCCACTGACACAGGGGGGTTTGTTAGCCTGTCAACTGTAGAAAATAAGACCCGAGCATTATGGCTGTTTTTAGTGATGATGTCAGAGAAGTAGGACCTCCTTGCATTCCTCAGTTGTAAATTATAATTGTGAAGTTTCTCTTTATAGATGTCATAATGAACCTGGAGGTTTGTTTTTCTCCATCTGCGCTCAGCTTTCCTACACTCTCTTTTTTCATTTTTCACCAGTGTGGAGTTTCTCCATGGAGACTTTTTCCTTCCAGAGATAACCTTCACCTTAATGGGAGCAATAGTGTCCATTACATTTAACATGTTAGCATTGAAGCTATTGACGAGCTCATTGACTGACCCTCTGGACAGGCTCAGGTGTTAATGGGAAGACCTGGTTAAAGATTGCACTACTGTGTTCAGTTATACACCGTTTTGTGATCACTGTTGTTGATATATTTGTGTGGGCTGAGATTTTACTTTCAAAGAAAACACAGTAATGATCAGACAGGCCCACATCAGACACAGTAACCTTTGAAATGCTCAGGCCTTTGGAGATCAGTAGGTCAAGAGTGTGTCCTCTATTATGTGTGGCCTCTGTTACATGCTGAGTCAGCCCAAAGTTGCCCAGAGTGTTACTCAGGTCTTTAGTCCCTTTGTCCTGAGGGTTGTCCACATGAATGTTAAAATCCCCAGCAATAATTACACAGTCAAAATCAACACAGATCACAGACAGCAGTTCACTGAGGTCATTAAAAAAGTCTGTGCAGTATTTGGGAGGCCTGTAAACATTAAGAAACACAACTTTGGATGGGGCCTTCAGCTGTAAAGCCACATATTCAAAAGACTGAAAACTTCCAGGAGATAGCTGCTTACATTGAAATGATTCATTAAATAAGACAGCAACCCCTCCTCCTCTCCTGCTCAGCCCTGACCTCACTGATAAAACTGTAGTTAGGAGGGGTCGTCTCGATGAGAACAGCTCCACTGTTACTTTGGTCCAACCAAGTTTCAGTTAAAAACATAAAATCAAGGCTGTGCTCAGTGATTAAATCATTAATTAAAAATGTTTTCCCAGCTAAAGATCTAACGTTTAAAAAGCCAACTTAAGTGTTTTAGAGGTATTACTTGTCCCCTCGTGTTTGGGAGCAGTTGTGGCACACAAGGTATGTTTACTATGTTTAAAGATCTTTTAGA
>NW_024583152.1:83349-85090 GCF_018398535.1 Haplochromis burtoni | reverse complement strand
TTGGGGGGGGTGGCCTGTGCCCCCCCAGGCCACCCCGCTGGACACGCCATTGCAGCCAGTGAGCTGATTTCTGTGTGAAAGACTCAGAAAGAGTCACAAAAATACAAAGAATTTGTCATTGATGCTTCAAAGCTTCTGTTTACATCTGCAGTAGTTAGCAACGCTGGATACGTTAGCTTAGACACTGTTTCTCTGATCAACTCAAGAGAAAAAGAGAGAAGGACAGTTTTATCAGGTCAAACTCTTCTGATTCTGGTCATGATTAATCCAGGTAGTATGAAAGATGGGCGTGGCTACCGTCACACCACCCATTGGTTCATGTCTCGTTATAAAGCTTCGAGCCAAGTGCTATCGTTGTTGCCACGCTTATCTTCTTTAATCTGAAGTGACAAGCAAAGCGTGCATCTGACTGTAAAACTGCATGCTCATTGGCTCATGATGTTGTTTTTCATCAACATCTGTACAACCACAGGAGTCACCCCTGTTGGCCATCAGAAAGAAAGCAGGTTTGAACCGCTTCGGCACGTCACTTTTACATTAACTCATGACAGTAGCAGGGAAATTGAGATTGCACCTGTTTCATCCTCCTGTTTGACTCTTAACAGGACCTTCACTTCCAAAATGAACTTAAATATTTGATTCAGTCAGTTCGAAAAGCAGCGATTGAGACCATAAACTCATCAGGAAATAGTTCACTGAGCTCAGTGATCAGCTGAGCATGAAGCTCAGTACCGCCAGAGGAGTCGCCCCCTGCTGGTCATTAGACAGAAAACAGGTATTTGATTTTTCAAACCAAAATACTGTGACTGTCACGATCTGGTTGTAGGGACTCAAGCACAAAGCGGTTAGATGTCTCCAAAATACAGTTTATTTACGGCTCCAGTGCACAATATATATACAGTGAAGGGAATCCAAAACTCCAGGGCAGGGGTGCCCAATCCCAGTCCTCGAGAGCTACCGTCCTGCAGCTTTTAGATGCATCCCTACTCCAACACAGCTGAATCAAATGGTTTGATTACCTCTTCAGCATGCCATCGTGTTTGGCAAAGGCCTGATAACAAGCCATTCATTTGATTCAGCTGTGTTGGAGTAGGGATGCATCTAAAAGCTGCAGGATAGTAGCTCTCGAGGACTGGGATTGGGCAGCCCTGCTCCAGGGAATCACAGGGTAGCTCTCTCACACTCGCTCACGTCTTCTTGCCCACACTCACACACGTTCACACGGCAGGGAGGTCGCAGGTCCGGGGGGGGGAAGGTCTGAAGCAGAAGAGAAGGGAAGTCACAAACTAATCACAAATCACAAAGCACAAGTCCACAGCAGCTGTGAGAACACTAACGTCAGTAGTACAATCATCCAGCGACGAGAGCATCTGTGTTCCAGCCTCAAATGGTGCTCCCGGTGATGACAGGTGATTGTTGTCAGGTGTGTGGGCCAAGGGCGGGAGTCCACAGTGAGCTCCGCCCAGGCAGAGAGGGAGAGAACCGAAACAGCAAATGTAGCCTTGTGGTGCCGGCCGGGCAGGCACGGAGACCATGACAGTGACACTCTTTCATAAACATTTTGAGGTTTCTCTGGTCTTGCAAAAGGTTGTGTTGTGCTTCATTTCTGCTGAAGCAAATTCAAACTTCAGTGTGGTCGACTCACTGATTTACACTTTTAATTAGATGGAGAAGAGCAGTTTTATTTATTTATTTGTTTTTGTGTCCCGTTTGGATCTTTAGCCATCAGAATTGTTGTCTT
>NW_024583152.1:74651-83324 GCF_018398535.1 Haplochromis burtoni | reverse complement strand
AAGGCCAAGAAAGATGCCAAGCGGATTTATTTTACCAAGTGGATCATCATGGCCTTGCCATATTGGTCCATTTGATTGACCTTTATTATAATTATGAATTTATTTTATTTAGTTGCTACAAACGGGACAGACATGACTGGGGGATAGGACAGGGAGAAAGAATGAAAGAAAGAGAGGGAGAGAAAGAAAACCAAAGGGGAGAAGAGACGGTGAGAAGGGGGGAAGAAAGAAAAAAAAAAAAAACAAACAAAACACCTGGATCACCTGTATGGAGAAAAAAAACAGAAGAGAAAGCAAACAACAAAGAGCAACATAATAAAAAAAAACAGCACCATCACAATAAACTAGCTAGCAGTAGATAACAGTAGATACTAAATAATAAACAATATTGAGCAGTTTTAAACTGGAGTTTTCAGATTGTAGTCCAGCCTAGTAACGCAGACTTCCTGTCATGTCCTGGGTATTGTACCTGGGGTTTTGACTTTCTGACTTTGTATCAATAGGTAACTTCACATCTGAGCAGACAAGTATCACATGTGGAGTTCCCCAAGGTTCCATCTTGGGACCCCTTCTGTTTAACATCTACATGCTCCCACTGGCACAGATTATAAACAACAACAAAATAAACTATCACAGCTATGCAGATGACACACAAATATATATCACAATGTCACCAGGAGACCGAGGCCCTGTACAGGCTCTTGGTAAATGCATTGAGGAAATTAATGACTGGTTGTGCCACAATTTTCTCCAGCTAAACAAAAACAAAACTGAGGTAATAGTCTTTGGCGCCAAAGAAAAACGATTACAGGTCACCAGAGAACTTCAATCTATACATCTAAAAACCACAAACCAGGCGAGAAATTTGGGTGTAGTGATGGATGCAGACCTAAACTTAGAAAAACACATTAAGACAATAACAAAGTCAGCTTACTATCACCTCAAGAATATTTCAAGGATAAAAGATCTGATGTCTCAACAGGACCTGGAAAAACTAGTCCATGCATTCATCTTTAGTAGGCTTGATTACTGTAACAGCATCTTTACAGGTCTACCTAAAAAATCAGTCAGACAACTACAGCTCATTCAGAACTCTGCTGCTCGAGTCCTCACTAAGACCAAAAAAGTGGACCACATCAGTCCAGCTCTGAGGTCTTTACACTGGCTGCCTGTACGTCAGAGGATAGACTTTAAAGTTCTGATGCTGGCCTATAAAGCTCTGAATGGTTTAGGACCAAAATACATCAGTGACCTCCTGACCCAGTATGAACCTTCCAGATCCCTCAGGTCATCTGGATCCGGTCTTTTATCAGTTCCCAGAGTCAGAACCAGACACGGAGAAGCTGCATTCAGCTTTTATGCTCCTTATATCTGGAACAAACTCCCAGAAAGCCTCAGATCAGCTGAAACACTCAGTTTATTTAAATCCAGGTTGAAGACTCACCTGTTCTCAGCTGCATTTGAATAAAGCACCAAATCCACACTTTTAAGCTTAAATTTCAAAACTTACATTTAACTACTGATTTTATCTACTGTTCTGATTTTATCTGTTTTGATTTTATATACTGTTTTGTTTGTTTGTTTGTTAATTAGTTAGTTAGTTTGCTTGTTTTAATCAATTTTAAATCATGCTTTTTATTTGTTTTTGTTTCTAATGTCTCTGTAAAGCACTTTGAATCACCTTGTTGTTGAATTGTGCTATACAAATAAACTTGCCTTGCCTTTAAGAACTGTGATTTTTTTTTTAAATTTCTTACATATTATTGATTTGTTTTTGTGTCAATGACCATTTTCATCCTCATGTATTTCTTAGTCTTCTCATAATTTCTCTCTGTGCTTTCCTCCTGAGTCAGCCATGTTAAATGTGTCTGAGTTTCCTGTTATCAGTTATGGTTATCCACTTCCTGTTTTAATTTGGTAACGAGCAGTCCCTTGTGTTCTTCTGTTTTTATTTGATTGTCTTGTCCTCCTCCTGTGTTTTATTACTCGACTGTCCTCTGTGTGTTTTCCGTGTTTCTCTCAGATTTTTTCATCCTGTTCATTTTTTGCTTTCTTCATGTTGTCCTGACACTTGTTATATTTCAGTTTCTGATCGATCGGGCCGGCGGTTCCTTGTGTGGCCTTCAGGTGTGAGCTGCTGCTGACTGACTGCAGGGATGTTCACTCAGATAAAAGTGTGTGAAGTTCTGGACCCGATGTTAATTAAAGTACTCGTCAGGCTTCAGGAGTTTGTGCTTTGCAAAGATGCTGGTGTTTGGTCTGCAGAGTGTGATGGGACTGTCACCGCTCTGTTTTCAGTGTGTATTTAAGAGAAAGTCTGAGTTAATTGGTTGTTCAGCTTCTTAGTCTTTTTGTCCTCCTGCTGGCCCGTCTTCCTCCCCCTCCTCGGCTGTAGTTACCCACTCTGCTGGATGTGAGCTCCCCGTGGAGCTGCGCTGCTCACAGTTATCACACAGGTAGAGTAAATGTTTACTGAGCAGCATCGTCTTCAGACCTCCGAGGGATCACGCTCCACTGACAGACTGCAGATTTGTTTTTATGTTTCTTCAACAACCTTAAAGTGATGTCTTCAAAAGCTTTGCTCACTAAACACCACACGCCAGTTTCACAGCTATTAAAGCAGTTGCTAGGAGACGGATTCATCTTCTTTCTGTATGGTATACACAAAATATATTCACAAACAGCCAGATGGAACAACGCTGATACCGGCTGCATGCAGTGTGGGGTAATCTCAGGAACCTACGTCCCACAGGAGAAGATGAGAAATTACTGGAAAATACTGTTTCCTTTTTTTCTTACACCGAGCTGCTGAAAGCATGCACTCTGAGCGCTTTATTAGGAACACCTCTACCATCTAATGCTGGGCATACACTGTGCGATTTTTTCAGTCGTGCGATTCAGCTGCTGCTCAAACTGTACGATTGACTTGCTGGGTTAGAAGTTCATAGGTCACGATGCAGGGTCTCACACTATACGGCCCGATGCTCTAATGTGACCTGAGTGCTCACACTGTGCGTACAAAGCACTTTGAATCACCTTGTTGTTGAATTGTGCTATACAAATAAACTTGCCTTGCCTTTAAGAACTGTGATTTTTTTTTTAAATTTCTTACATATTATTGATTTGTTTTTGTGTCAATGACCATTTTCATCCTCATGTATTTCTTAGTCTTCTCATAATTTCTCTCTGTGCTTTCCTCCTGAGTCAGCCATGTTAAATGTGTCTGAGTTTCCTGTTATCAGTTATGGTTATCCACTTCCTGTTTTAATTTGGTAACGAGCAGTCCCTTGTGTTCTTCTGTTTTTATTTGATTGTCTTGTCCTCCTCCTGTGTTTTATTACTCGACTGTCCTCTGTGTGTTTTCCGTGTTTCTCTCAGATTTTTTCATCCTGTTCATTTTTTGCTTTCTTCATGTTGTCCTGACACTTGTTATATTTCAGTTTCTGATCGATCGGGCCGGCGGTTCCTTGTGTGGCCTTCAGGTGTGAGCTGCTGCTGACTGACTGCAGGGATGTTCACTCAGATAAAAGTGTGTGAAGTTCTGGACCCGATGTTAATTAAAGTACTCGTCAGGCTTCAGGAGTTTGTGCTTTGCAAAGATGCTGGTGTTTGGTCTGCAGAGTGTGATGGGACTGTCACCGCTCTGTTTTCAGTGTGTATTTAAGAGAAAGTCTGAGTTAATTGGTTGTTCAGCTTCTTAGTCTTTTTGTCCTCCTGCTGGCCCGTCTTCCTCCCCCTCCTCGGCTGTAGTTACCCACTCTGCTGGATGTGAGCTCCCCGTGGAGCTGCGCTGCTCACAGTTATCACACAGGTAGAGTAAATGTTTACTGAGCAGCATCGTCTTCAGACCTCCGAGGGATCACGCTCCACTGACAGACTGCAGATTTGTTTTTATGTTTCTTCAACAACCTTAAAGTGATGTCTTCAAAAGCTTTGCTCACTAAACACCACACGCCAGTTTCACAGCTATTAAAGCAGTTGCTAGGAGACGGATTCATCTTCTTTCTGTATGGTATACACAAAATATATTCACAAACAGCCAGATGGAACAACGCTGATACCGGCTGCATGCAGTGTGGGGTAATCTCAGGAACCTACGTCCCACAGGAGAAGATGAGAAATTACTGGAAAATACTGTTTCCTTTTTTTCTTACACCGAGCTGCTGAAAGCATGCACTCTGAGCGCTTTATTAGGAACACCTCTACCATCTAATGCTGGGCATACACTGTGCGATTTTTTCAGTCGTGCGATTCAGCTGCTGCTCAAACTGTACGATTGACTTGCTGGGTTAGAAGTTCATAGGTCACGATGCAGGGTCTCACACTATACGGCCCGATGCTCTAATGTGACCTGAGTGCTCACACTGTGCGTACATCCACAACACGTTGTGTTGTTGTTTCCGGAAGAAGAAGTCAACTGCCAATAAACAATAAGAAGAAGAAGAATCCGGAACTGGGGAAACTGTAATCTGGGAAATTTGAAAATGCTCACCAAAGACAAACGCGCTGCCTTAGCAATGTGTGCCATTCTGTGTGCAGAAAGATCTAAAAAGAAAAAGCGACTGCGTGTATGGACAAGGAAATGGCTAGGAAAACGTTTGCAGTATGAGTACGATCTGTCAATTATACAACGAGAACTGGAGGTAAGCAGCAACAGCTAAATTGCACTTACCTACAGGACTTTATCTGCATGATGATGGGTAAATGTTTCAAGACATCTGACGCTGCTACTTTCAGTAGGCAACCTTTAATTTCAGCCTATTAGTATTTTATCTAATTGGATTACTGGCCATTAATTACAGTACTTTTACATTTTACTTGAGTAGCATTCTAGTGAATGACTTGAACATCTACCAAAGTGATTTTTGGGACATCTTTCTGCTTTATACAACATTGGTTAAATATCAGTCCGACTCTTTAATTATCAATAACATTCAACCACTATTATGTCGCTTTGTTATTGTGTGTGTTCTTGACTTTGACTTTGCTCTGTGTAAACAGGTAGATGATATGAGGGGTTTTCGGGACCTTCTCAGAATGTCTGTGGAGGACTTTAACTATCTACTGGAGAGGGTTAGTCCTGCTATCATCAAGAAGGATACACACCTCAGGAAGGCCATCAGCCCCAGGGAAAGGCTTTCAGTTACCCTATGATTTTTGGCAACAGGCAAGTGTGTGGACATGAAAATTCTGTAATGCTCCCTATAAACTCCCTTAAACTATAGAATGCTGGGCATGAGGCAAGGTCATCTATCTATATCACATGAAGAAATCAGTTCACCCATGCAAGTACATACATATTTTTGCTCTTCTACACCAGTTACACTGGCCCTGTAACTGCAAGTCTATCTATCCACCTGTTATGGTCCTGGGTCCCCTGACCCAGCGTTTTTAGTTCCTTGTGATGTTTGTAATATTGTACTTGTGTGAGTTATTTTATGGTTTGTAGTTTCAATCCCTTGCCCTTCATGTTTCGCTGTGTCCCCTCTGTTCTGTGTAAGTCTGTCTGCATGTTTGATTTCCCCTCTGTGTCTTTCGGTTCTTAGAGTCCTCTGCCTTATGGTTTGTCTCTGTGTTTCTTAGTTGTAGTCTCCATCATAGCTGTGTGATTTTTCCCTGTGGCTCCCTGTGCTTTAGTTTTCCCAGTTTAGTTTATTTTGTATTGTTTTTCGTGTCCCACTCCACGCCAGCAATAAATCTGTGTTTTTTGAGTTTACCTTTTGTCTCTGTGAGTTTGCGTTTGGGTCCTCTCCTGCCTGCCACACAGCCGAATCATGACATCCACCTATACACTAGGAATACGTTCATACTACATAAGCTGCTACTACTGCATTATATTCTACATCTGTCACCTAAAATCTGTCACTCTACGAAGCTCCATCCATGTCCACTATCCACCTGACACAATTTAAGACACTTTGTTCTATTTGACAGGTGAAACCTTCAACTCATTAAGTTTCCAGTATAGGATTGGAAGCACCACACTGAGCAGGATTGTCATGGAAACATGCACAGCTCTTACCTGTGCACTACATGAAGATTACTTGAAGGTAATTTTGACAGAAAAGAAATTACCCATGCTCACACTATTGAAAGATTGATTTACACATTGTCAAAAACGTCCCATCAGTTAATACAGCAAGTTTTCACCAAAAACACAACGTCACAAATGTATTTGTTCAGTCTTTGTTACATGTGTATATAAAAAAGTAAAGTGAACTCCTAGTGTGACAGTGATTTGAATGTATGGTTAGGAAAGGAATTCACCAGAGATTCTTTTGCTGTATCACTTTCTACTTGTCTTTCACAGACACCATCAGCCGAGTCTGAGTGGAAGGCCATTGCCAGAGACTTTGCAAACAAGTGGCAATTTCCACACTGCCTGGGAGCTATAGATGGTAAACACATCTTCATCCAACCCCTCCCAAGAGTGGCAGCATGTATTTTAACTACAAGTCCAGGTTTTCCATCATTCTTATGGCTGTTGTTGATGCCAATTACAAGTTTGTGTATGCAAGCGCAGGGACACAAGGTAGGGTCTCTGATGCAGGGGTGTTTGCCCATTCAGACCTGAAAGAAGCAATGGACACAGGCACACTGACCTTCCCCCTGCTGATACCCTGCCAGGCACTGATACTATGATGCCACACATGCTAATTGGACATGATGCTTATCCCCTCCGACCAGATCTCATGAAACCATATCCATTTCGAAACCTTAACACCGATCAGAGAATATACAACTACCATCTGTCCAGAGCACGTCGCGTTGTGGAGAACGCTTTTGGAATTTTGGCGAATCGCTTCAGAGTGTTCAGAACAACAATTTGCCTGGACCCAGACAAGGTTGTCACCATTATCTTTGCGTGTCTTTGTCTGCACAACTATCTCCGGGACCACAGATCTGACGCCTATGTACCACCTGGCTATGTGGATTCTGAGGATGCCAACCACCAGCTGGTCGAAGGTGCATGGAGAAGGGAGGGAGAGCTTCAGTCAGTTTCAATGGGCCTTGCACAGAACCCCTCAGTGGAAGCAAAGAAACAATGAGATGTCCTTTGCGAGTACTTTGTCTCACCTGCAGGGAGTGTTTCATGGCAAGAAGACATGGTGTAGGAAGACAGAAGGGTTTTTTGTTTAAATCGCCTTGTTTGCCATACTGCGTCCGAAGTGATGCAACCTGGGTTTTCACCTCATTCACTGAAAAATTTAAATTAACATGTACTTTTTATTTAAATAGTTCAGATTCAAAACTCTCCTCATACTAAAGTTAAAACTGCAGTTTGAGGGAGTGTTCACTTGGAAATTAATTATAAAAAAAATATTTCTGAAAGTCGATTTAGGGTTTTACATCTGTCTCTTTCTCTCCCTCTCTTTCACTCAGTCACAAACACCACTACCACCATCAACTTTGCTAAATTGCTAATGACAAAAAATTACCAGGAAGCTGCAATTGGGCAGCAATCTCCATCCAACTCCTGTCACGTTTGTTGTGGTCATGGTAATTTTTTGAAGCCACATCAAAAAGGCTCAGATGAGCTTGCCAAAGTTCAACCAGTTGTGCCTCTATCGCTTGTGTCCAGACAAGACGCTGCACTGCCATGCTACTCCGTCTTTTTCACTGACGTTTATGTATTTGCGCGTGCAGTGTGTGAAGCTGTGGTGACACCCTCACGACGGTGAGGGTGTCACCACGGTCGTGAGGATTTCAAACGAAATCTACTATATATACTATATATACTACACGATGAAGGCCAAAATCGGGCCGATCGCCAAAACGGTTGCACGACTGAAAAATCGGCTCAAAATGGGCCAAAAATCGCAGTGTATGCCCAGCTTAATGCAGTGAAATTCAGCAAAAGGCAGCCAGAGCTCTACAGCTTCAAACACAAAGCAGGAAAATGTTCATGACAAAATCAGCACAAAGACCAAAAAAGATGATATAGAGTTCAAGGAACTCAGTGAAGCTTCCAGACACTGATTAAGAATAAAACCTGCACAAGCTAGAGGTGAAGTTGGCCTGTGAGGGATCACTCACTGGTCCCCTGGCAACCACCAGTCCAACATGTGAGAACGGGCTAACCAGTCACTAGGGAGAATTGTGTATTCCCCAACAAGTTGCTTGAAAACCTTCTTATGATTGCTTTCAGCGCCTGCAGTTTGCATGGAAGTTTTTTTGTCACGGTCCTGGATCGATGACCCAGTGTTTTGTTTATTATTATTGTTCTATAATTTCTTTGCTGTGACTTGTGTTCTGATCTGATATTTGGTTTTCATCATTGTTATCACTACTAGTGTTTAAGCTTCTTTCTCTGTATTTCTACTCCTCTAGCTCTCATGTGTTTTCTAGTTCTTAGGTTTTCCATGTGTCTCTTTTAGTCCAGTGTCAAGTCTGTGTCTTGTGAATTGTCTCTTGTTTCCTCACCTCTGTCAGTGCGCCCCAGGGCAGCTGTGGCTACAATGTAGCTTGCCACCACCAGTGTGTGAATGGGTGAATGACTGAATGTAGTGTAAAGCGCTTTGGGGTCCTTAGTACGGTGGCCCCTAGAGACAAAGCACGTACAAAATCCAAAACACTTGCAAACTAAAAAACACGTGCAAATTCCAAAACACAACGGAAGTGCTCCAGGACGCTAGGGGCAGTGTTGAGCTCGATTTGCAAAATAAACGGCAA
>NW_024583152.1:48425-51499 GCF_018398535.1 Haplochromis burtoni | reverse complement strand
TTTTGTTTTCTTTAGGTCACGAGCAGTTGTCCAAGCATTTCACTACATATCGTACTGTGTATGACTGTGTACGTGACAAATAAATTTGAATTTGAATTTGAATTTGAATTTGAATTTGAATTTGAATTTGAATTTGAAGGAGGACTTGCAGAGGGTTTGTGATTAGAGGAGGATGCTGGGATAGAAATGAAGGCAGATAAGCTGGTGTGACAACCCCTAAAGGGAGCAGCTGAAAAAAGAAGAAAAACACAATTTATATGTTAGCAAATGTTATAAAATATGCGATCATACTGTAAAATGTGTGTGTCATTCTCTTATAATCAGTATTACTGGAGGAGAACGAAATGTCAAATTGCATCTTATCTAGAGACAGTTATTAATGCTGGCTTATAAAATCATAGTATTTTAAGGAGAGAGAGCTTATTCTCTGAGCACATGACTGTTGCATTTGGTGGTAGATTCCAGAATGTGGATAAATTGCATTCGGAGTACTTTTTGCTGTGCTTGCCCTCTGTGTTTGTGCTACTGCAGTGCTGATTGAATGCTGTAGCTCCATTTTTCCATCATAGTGAAAATAATATCTGTTGCTGAACTGAGTCATCAGTGATCCCTGAGTTCCTTATTTCTTCTTTCTTTTCAGGTAAAAATCAACTATATCGCTTAAAAATATGTTTCCAAAAAAGTAAACCGCATTCTTTATTGCATTTACATTCAAATCATTTTTTTCTCTCTGATATAAGTTTAATTTAAACATTTCATTTAAAAGACCAATAAAGTTATCATGAACAGACGAGTAAGGTGCTGGAGGTATAGACCACAAAACGTTTAAGCAGGAGGTTTTATTGCCATGTAGGACAGCTCAGTTTATTGGTGTTTTGTTTTTTGAAATTTCCGTATTGTTCACTTCAGTTTTGTGACCCAAAGAGCTCTGTTTGTTCGTTTAAAAAAAAAAAAAATCTTGTCCTGTCTGGCAGCTTTTGCAATCAGAATTATGATCTGAGTGCTCGGTGATGATGCCGAACACATTTTGTTTTTGCAAGTTGTATGTACCCTATCTCTTCAGAGGCTTGGCTGAACTGCACAAACACCATCACTCCTGCAGCGATTATTAACATCTGCAAGTTTAAAAAACATTTACTATAAACTTCAGTTCTTTGGATGTTTGGATTCATTCTCTTCGTTTGTGTTTGTTTGTCACATTCAGCAGAAGTTGCTATATACCACCAAAATTTGTATCTTTTTTTTTTTTTTTTTTTTTTTTGTGTCCCTTTTGGATCTTTATGAGATCGTGCTCACCTACAGCTTTCACCAGGAAATACACTTAGTCATTGAGGGCTAGCAGGAGGGACTATGCGCTTACCTGCTGCTCCTTGGCAGGTAGCTCCATGCCCTCCTGGGTTTTAATTGCACCTTAGATCACATATGCATCAACACTACAATGAGCGGGTGGAGGGAGGTTTGGAGTCTTCTCCCACCCCCATTCTCTGCGGCCTGCTGGAGCGGGAGGGCTAGTAGGAGGAGTTGGCCGTCCGGCTGCGGTCTGGGGTGTGGGGCCTCCCTGCTGCTGCGGAGTCGGGGTGGTCTGCCTCTCCCCACCGCAGGGAAAAGGGTAACACCACCTGGGTCTGGGTGCAATTCCCCCCTCCAGGGGCAAGGGTACCTAGACCCGGTTTGTAGAGTACGCTTGGGGAGTGTGATTGTGTGTACAGCGTCTCTTTATGTCTATCTCCATGTTGGTTGAGTGTGGAGTGAGTGCATATGAGAGCATGAGGGTGGGAATGGATGTTTGTGTCTGTGTGTGCCTGTATGTCTGTGTCTATATGTCAGGTTGGGTGTCAGACGCCACCTCTCTGGGGACACCTCAGGCCCTCCAAGGTTTGGAGGCCTATCTCCACCCACCACCACTTCCCCTGCCGGTGGCGGACTCCCTCAGGTGTCGGTGTGTTGCAGACTCGGCCTCAGGCCCCGGATCGAGCCTCCCAGAGGTCCGGCTGCTGGTGGTTCTTTGTCTAGGGGTCCGGGACGGCCAGACTTGCCTGGCTCCCCTTCTAGACAGCCGCTCAACACCCGGCGCCTTCAACAAGCTCACGGCTTGCCGCCGAGGAGATGGGGCTTGGGAGGAAGGACCTGCCTCCAATACCTTGTCGCCTATCCACGGGCCTGCGGCTCATTGTAGCTGTTGATGCACTTGAGGTGCTTGTCTCATCGTCATCGGGCCCCCATGTTGGGAGGTCGTTGGCAAATTTTAAAACCGGCTGCCCAGCGGACCGGGCCTCCTGCCTGCGCAGTTCTCGAGCGTTCAACCCTTCTAGGCGCCAGCTGAGGAGCAAGCAGTTGGGGCCAGCGAGCGCATAGCTTCAAGACGCGTCCTGCAAAGCCCTTCGAATGGCGCCGTCACTTAGCAACACTGTCCCCATTCTGGAACATTTTCGTGAGGAGCTCCGGTGCGGCTGGAACTCGCGCGAAGGAGCGCCCGGTCTCATCTGGGGGGACTCGTCCTCAGCTCTTGTGACTGGGGTAACAAGATGGCCCAGCCCTGGCGTAGTCCCCTGGCTGTGTGTTCGTCAATTTCTTTGTACCCTCCGTTCTTCTTTGATGTTTTGTGGTGGACCTCCACATCGCCAAGAGATTCACAAGTATGTCCTCGTATGTATTTGAAAATTATTCGTGTCGCTACCCCAATTGAACCGCTGTGACAACTGTCGTGGAAGAGATAACTGGGTGTAGCTGTGGCCCCGTCCCTCATAACACTCGTTGTGGACCCTAGCGAAGTAAAATTCATTGAACATGGAAAGATAACAAATCGATGGCATGGAATCCACACAGGGTCAGCTCAGCAAAGGGCGAGGTCGATAGAGAGCATTGGGTATTCCAACAGACGCTGGAGACTAAAGCTGTTGTTGGCGTGGTTTTAAAGCCTGCTCCCTTCAATGGCCACACCTCGCTGTCTGATGTCGTTGCGTCGTACCCCTTTACCTCCTCACGGCCCTGCATGTGTGGGGTGGTATATGAATCGTTTATTATTCAGGGAGCTAGGACTATTTAGAGGATATGCGTATGACGTCGCCATGACT
>NW_024583152.1:46013-48400 GCF_018398535.1 Haplochromis burtoni | reverse complement strand
AAAATTGAGAGGTGGGCAACGACGCCAGGGGTGAGGTGTACACCCTGATGGTAATTTGGACTCCGTGTATCGTGCCCACCCCCAAGATCCTATATGTATGTGTAATGAGAGTGTGAGTAATGTGAAGGTCTAAGTTGTGGGATAAAATTGAGGCAGAGGTAGCCAGAAGGGGGTAGCCTCCTCTGCACCCTGGTGACATACCCCTACTCCAAGGCCCTGCATGTGTGGGTGGTTGTGGTGGAGCGGGAAGAGGGAGGCAGCTGGAGATGGGGAGGGAAGGAAGGGAGGGGGATGTGACCCCTCCCTGGGGCCAGCTCCCCCGCTGACCCCAAAATTTGTATCCACAACAGAATTTAGTTTGTCTCACCACTAAATGCAGGGCAACTGCATTTCGTTGCCCTGTACCTGTGCATGTGCAATGACAATAAAGTTGAATTCTAATTCTAAATTCAGAATGCAGAGTTTAAAAAAAGCGCTGCAGGTCCTAATAAATAATAACAAACTTTACTTTCATGTCACCTTTCAAAGTGCTTCAGGAATAAGAAGCAAACAAACTGCAAATCAAACTTTATAGAGGAGATTCAGGTGATCAGCTTTAGGTACAGGATTCAAAGAGATTCCAAGTGATCAATAAATAAAATTAAACCTAGACAGATTAATTAAAAGCAAACATAAAACAATTAAGATACATTAAAGGAGAGTGTGATTAAACAAATGAAGGGCATCATAGAAATAGCTCAAATCTCCTCGGTGGGATCATTAAAGAGATTGATACCTAACTTTTGTTAGGTATGATTTATGATTCATGATTTATGAGCTGAATCATCGTACATTTGCTACAGTATCATACAATTGGTATCGATACTATTGATACTGGAGTGCTCTGCTCTAGTTCTCAGCCAAGATTGTTGGATGACCAGCAGAGCCTCAGCTGAGAACCTGTGGTTACAGCCAGGGGCTGTGCTCAGAGTGGCACTTAAAGGAGATTAAAAGTCAACATTGAAATCTTAAATTAATTGTTTCCTTTTTCAGGTTTCAGGAAGAAGTCTGGCTGCGGCAGTTTGGATCAGCTGAATGAAGAACTGCAGTAATCTGACCTAATCTAGCTCTAATTTCTTTTTTGTACAAAACTCAGCTGACCTTTCTGAGTCTCCTAAACTGAATAAAACACAAATGGACAAGTGACATGCTTACTGATTCATGCTGGTGGCAGGAAAGACACTGGCCACAAATACTTAGAAATGCAAAAGAAAAAGACCGTTTGAGGCCGATGCATAAGAGGAAGCATGAATTAAAACCTGAGTATGACTCATGCAGATCTACTCAGTTGAATTCACAACATAAAACAATCATAATAAACAGAACAGTTCCTCTTTGCAGGTAAACTCCACATAAATGTGTTAACATAGAGCAGGTTTGGGTCCACGTCCAGAATAAACGCCTCTAACATTTCGCAGATGGATCGTGAAAACAATGTTTTTCCGAATTGACAGCCTCTCAACCTCCCGAGTTCAGAGGATAAACTGTTCGCAGGACCGTGGGATGTTGTTAATATTCTCAGGTGTTATCGTCATCAAGCTGACATTATGCCAAAGACAAAGACGCACTGCTGAAATGTCCAAAGTTTAAATGAGGATGGCCTTGCATGCCGCCGACTTCACCCGCAGCTATCTTCTTGCCATTTCCTAAAAGGAATGTAATTTCTGCAAAAATCAAAACAAAAAGCCAAAACAAATCTTGTCTGAGGCAATTTTCAGCTATTTACTTGTCAGGCCAAGCTTTTTAAGATGCCAGATTGCTCAGAGACGAGTGCAGACAGCAGCTGACATTCACAGATGCAGACAAATTACACATGGACACTTCAGCTGCAGAGAGAGCAAAGACAAAGACAAGTGCAAAATATTTGAACACAATTACTGATCCCGAGACGGAGTCAGATCATGCCATCGATTGCACGCTCGTCTGAGAAACCGCTGCTATTAAAAGATGGGACCTCCTCAGAGAAATAAGAAGCCTTCACAGAACATGAATGGTTGGTGGAACAAAGATGACAATGACTCTGACCCCGACCAACCACACCTTTGATGGAAAAAACCTCCCAAAATTAATCAGTTAGGCCATTCAACACCACTGGTAAAGTTTTCACGCAAATCTGCTCATCTTAATACAAAACAGGAAAGAAATACAGGTAACACTTCCAGAGAGAAATGGCTGCAAAACAGTTGAAATGTACTCAGTGGATGCTTCTTCTTGTTACCTGAGGACTCTGATTTCCTCGAAATATCATCAAATACTTCTTCGTCATATGAATCTTCATACGGCATTTGTCGAGGTGGAACCTCTCTTTCTGTTTGTCTTTAATGCAATCAGGTCATTTTGTGTGAATT
>NW_024583152.1:39239-44291 GCF_018398535.1 Haplochromis burtoni | reverse complement strand
TGTCCTCATAATCACAGAGAGAGAGAGCGAGAGAGCAGTGGCACACACTGATGACACCATCAACCCTCGACTTGGGTGTCTTAAAGGGACACCACACCATAACGGCTGTTACACCACCATGGTCACCACCCATCTTGAAGAGTTTGCCCCCTCACATATACTAATGTGCCACAAACAGGACTTTAATATCACCAACCATTCCCATGTTATTACGGTGTATCCATATAAATGGCCCACCCTGTACATATACACGTGTGTGTGTGTGCGTGTGTTTGCGTGTGTATAGGTCAACAGCTGGTTTTGACAAGCTTCTAAAGTGTGTTAGACCTGGCCTAAACTAAACCGTCCTGAACCTGTCAAGAACCAGTTCAAACAGCTTGACTCTGACCTTTACGGGCAGAAAGCATCTGACATTTTGTCACATTTATCACAAAGAGATGTTTCAGATGGTGCTAACAGGCTAATCATCGGCACTGAAGGATTTTACTGAACGTCTTATTTACTCCAGCAGAAGAATGCAGGGATCAAACCAGTTGGGTCGGCAGGAGTCTGACCTACAACAACCATCTGACGTAAACCGTCCACATCAAAGTCCCAAATACAATGTGAAATGTCACTCAGCAGATTGGTTGGATTCAGAGCCGGTTTGGAATATTGGAATATTTCTTTTGCACATGCAGGCTTTCTTTTGCTTCTGGATGTGGACCCGCCATTCATTGACTTTTGAATTAACATTTGCTTTAAAAGACAAAAAAACCTAGCTGTAACCTTCAGATCAAGACTGGCATAGTCGCTAGACCATTACCCACTGACGCCTAGATTGTAGCTTCATGACTGCCATGATCACAGAGAATTTCTATCACCAAAACTGAAGCTCAGCTTTCTTGGACATCTGTTAGTACATCAACCTCACAGCAGCCATATTATTGGTCAGATGATATCATTAAAAATGCTCAAAAAAGCTCCAACAGCACAAATATGGTCCAGAGGTCCAGTTCAGGGACTCCAGTTAGCTGGGGTGAAGACTAGCAGAGAATAGCTTAATATAGTTTAAACAGGTGAGTTATAAACACATGTTGTTATAAACAAGCAAATTATCCACAGAGACCAAACAGTTTGTGTATCAGGCTGTAATGGTTTAATGGTTTAATTATTTATATAGCACATTTAATTACAACAGGAGTGTTGACCAAAGTGCTGTACAAGAATACAACCTACATAATAAAAAAAACTGTACAAGAATACAACATACCTAATAAAATAACAAATAACTCTCATGCTGTATTAAAAGCCAGTAAATAAAAATGCATTTTAAGATAAGATTTAAAAAGATTGACAGTGGGAGCCTGTCTGATGTATAGGGGTAAATTATTCCACAGCTTAGGTGCTACGACTGCAAATGCTCGATCGCCTCTATGAACCAGCCTCGACCTTGGTACAGCTAAAAGCAAAAGATCACTTGATCTAAGAGATCTAAAGGGGGTATAAGTCTGCAAGAGGTCAAACAAATACCCGGGAGCCTGTCCATTCAGGGCTTTGTAGGTCAACAACAATAATAATAATAATAATAATACATTTTATTTATGAGCGCCTTTCAAGTCACCCAAGGACACTTTACAATAGGATAAAACACTTAGTAAAACAATGGCAGAATAAGAACAATAAAATAAAGCACGAGATAAAATGAACAAACAGTGGATTCACAGTGAATATGCTGATTTGAACAGATGAGTTTTGAGTTGGGATTTAAACTGGGGGAGAGAACCAATATTTCTTATTTCAGGGGGCAGAGAATTCCACAGCCTGGGAGCAGAGCAGCTGAAAGCTCTGCTTCCCATGGTGGTGAGGCGGAAGGAAGGTACAGTAAGCTGGACAGAAGAAGAAGAACGAAGTGAACGGGCAGAACAAGTGGTGGTTAACAGGTCAGAAAGGTAAGAAGGAGTGAGGTTATGAAGGGCCTTGAAGGTGAGCAGAAGAAGTTTGAAAATTATCTGGAATTTCACAGGGAGCCAGTGAAGTTCCTGAAGAACAGGGGTGATGTGCTGGTAGGAGGGGGTTCTGGTGATAATGCGAGCAGCAGAGTTCTGAACCAGTTGAAGCTTATGGAGGGATTTTTGGGGGAGACCATGCAGAAGAGAATTGCAGTAGTCAATACGGGAGGTAACAAGACTATGTACAAGAGTGGACGTAGACTGGGTGGAAAGAGAAGGAAGCAATCTGTTAATGTTACGTAGATGGAAGTAGGCAGAACGGGTGAGGTTATTGATGTGTGATTTATAAGAAAGTGAACTGTCTAGGATGAGACCAAGGCTCTTAACCTGAGGAGAAGGGAGAACTGTGGAGTTATCGATGTTGAGTGAGAAATGGTTTGCCTTCAAAAGAAATGGTTTGCCTTCAAAATATATAATTTTAAAGTTAATTCTGAAGTGGACAGGGAGCCAATGAAGCGAAGCGAGCACCGGGGAAATGTGTTCACATCCTTTAGTACGTGTCAGAAGACGAGCTGCAGCATTCTGGACCAACTGCAGCCTTGCCAGGAAGGTCTGGCTAACTCCAGCATATAAGGAGTTAGAATAGTCCAGCTGGGATATAATAAAAGCATGAATCGCCCGTTCGAAGTTTTTAAAAGATAAAAATGATCTCACCTTAGATAAAAGCCTCAGTTTGAAGAAGGACCGCTGTACAACTGAGCTAATTGGATGTAAACACGTTTATTTCTGCTGGAAAGTTTTAACATGGGAGTCTATGGGAACTGACTCACTGCTGCCTCTGCTGGACGGTAGAGAAACTGCAGGGTTGGCCAGCTTGTTTCTGTGGGTAACTCTGGGACTTGCTGCTGGCTCTGATGTATCTGTAGCTGATGTATATCGGTGTTGTTTTTCTCAGAGTGTAAAACTATTCTTTGTTTCAGGATATTCCGTTTAGCTGAGGGCAAATTCGAGTTTCTGTCTTCACATTTTCCTTTAACAGTATTTCCAGTCTTTGTTCGCTGATTATACGAGCTTGTTACAGCTGCTACAAAGACCCTTATTATGCATTAAACTTGATTTAAACAATGTCTTAATAGAAGGATAACTGAGTGTCGAGCAGTAGACTGGAGGCTTGTTACTGGCAGATGAGATTCCTCTGAAAGAGCTTCAGAGTGAGTATTGATTTTGTGTTCTTGTATCGGTGCCTGTAAGCCCGGGGAAGGGCTGGAGCCAGATTTGGGCTGTCTCCATCCATATTGATTCATATCTCGCTGAAGTATTGGGGTGTCACTCTGTTTTGTGTTTTTGGCTCTGGGTGTTTGTTACCACGTCAGGCCTGCCAAACAAGTCAGAAAGAAAGAGACAAGCTGAAGGTAACATGTGGGTCACATACAGAGAGTGTCACTCTCAGAGCTTCAGTCTGAAACATAAAGCAGATAAAATAGTTCCAGTGACCCTTTCAGTGAAGTATGCGTTGACTATGAACACAATCAGTTTCATGCATTAGCACACTGTTTTCAGTTGAAGTTGGACCCACCTACGAGGGCGAGATGCCGGCTGGTGGCTGCTGCTGATCTCCAGCTGGGACCTAATAGTTTTCAGTGCTTCCAAACCTGAAGGCAGCAGGTGAGGTGAGGACTGAGACTGCAGTGCTCGTCTTCTATTATTCTTTTTCTTTACATTCATTGTGTTGTGCAGTGTTTATTTGTCTCCCAGGGTGAGACTGTCAGTGCATTCTTCTACTGTAACATCCTAGGGCATCTGAGGGAAAACACTCAAAGGAAACAGAATGAACTCTGCCAGCCTCAGACTGAAAACAGAGGTTTGTTTCTTGCCCACGCAAACCTGAACGCTTTCACCTGAACGATGCACCAGGTTTACCTGCCTGCAGCTTCTTCCAACACCTGGAGACAACCATCAAGTTAAAGGAGCTGCACCAGTACAGGACGACATTCCAGGACTGCCTCTGAAAGATCTAATTATTTAAGTCTCTATGTATTAAATTTATATTAAATCTATATTCTCTGTAATGGCCAGCAGGGGGAGACTGCTCAAGGAAATGTGATTGGACACACGCAGTGTATATGACAATAAACTTGTTGAATCTTGGACAGAAGCCTGTGGGTTAATTAGTTTGAAGTCTTAATGAATGCACCATGATGTTTACTCTGTGACTTAGACCCTGTTGGTTAAAACATATAACTCAGTTTTGCAAATAAAACAGCAATGGGAAGCTGAAGGCCGTCGACTGTTTGGTCTAACTGGGCATCTTTAACCCCATTAGACCTCTTTGAACTGATGTAGATCAGAGTGCGCTTTCAGCTCAGTGGTCCCGCAGGCTTACACTGAATGACTGTTCAAGTATAAGCCTGTTTTTAATGGTTTTATGTCTTAAGCACATTGAGTTAATGTGCTTTATAAATAAAATTGCCAGGATTGTGGTGAGGTCACTGTTTGTCCGTGACACCACCAGTGAGACTAGTGAAATGGGTGCTGTATTCCAAACACAGCCATTTCTGTGACCATATGCAGACATCAGATCGATCCAAGAGTAAAAAAACTGATCAAGTGAGTGTTCATAGCAGCCCAAGCTGTGAACTCACAGGGATCAGTGCACACACACACACACACACACACACACTCACACGCGGTCATTTGAGTTTAACATGTGAGCTCAGCGCTGGATCAGAAGAATCGTATCTGTGTTTTTCAAAGGGATTCTGTTGAAGGTTAGTCAGTCACTCTGCGGAGCATGAACCAGGGACGACCAAAATAGCATCTCTCTATTATCTAAACAAAATTATTTAGATAATATTATATTAATATTTACCAGTGGTAAATAATAATAGTGGTAAATAATAATAATATTATTTACCACTGACAGATTTACCAGAAGAAGATTTTGGCGGAAAATTAAAGCAAATGGTAGTTTAGATTTGAACAAATTCATTTAAGCTTCAGCATTACCAAATACACTTATCAATTGTCTTATAACTAACACTATTTGTCTAAATAATCTCCAACACCCTGGAGAACAACGAGGAGAGTTTAGAGACTCTCCAAGGTTATATTGATCAGTGCT
>NW_024583152.1:0-12163 GCF_018398535.1 Haplochromis burtoni | reverse complement strand
GGGGGGGTAGCAGGAGGAGAGAAGCTGCAGAGAGGCGTGTAAGACTGCAACTCTGCTTCCTGGTCCCAACTCTGGATAGTCATATTTTGGACTCGACCCTGTCCTACTTGCTTGCCTAGGTAGGTTACAACAGCCTTTCCAAACAGACATTTAGCCAAGTTTAGTGTCAGAGAGGGATCACACAGGTGGTCAAATATTTCGCTAAGGGTTTTGAGGTGTTCAGTCCAGGTGGATGAATAGGCCACTATATCATCCGAATACACTTCAAAATTTCGGACTCCACGTAACACAGTTTTCATCAGTCGCTGGAATGTGACTGGGGCATTTCTTAACCCGAACAGCATGACAGTGTAGTGCAAAAAATGGTCAGGTGTAACAAAGGCACTGATTTCGGCGCACGTTTAGTTAACAGAACTTGCCAGTATCCCTGTGGATGTGAGCGCATCTTTATGTGTTATTGGCTGCTTTGGAACATTGGAGCGTTACACCGCTACACGTTACACCGCTACACGTTACACAGCGTTTTACACCCTAAACATGTGTTTAGGGTGTAAAACCTTATGATAGATTCTCAGGCATTGCTTCTTTATAAAAACAGCTTTTCTTGGAGGAGGTTATCAGTCGAACAAATCTATACCTTCATATGTGAAAACTAAGTGATGGAGGAGCTCTGTGGTGGAGCTGCTGCGCCTGAGGTGTAAAGGCCGACGAAGGCCTCTGCCACCTGCTGGCCAAAAAAACTTGAAGGAACCCGACCTGCAGCAGCTCGAAACCACAGTAAGAAGAGGTGAGAGGAGTTGACTGCCTCCACCTTCCACAGCAGACTCACGCGAGTCGACTCTGCATGACGGGCTGACTCCGCCTCCGAGGCCAGCATCCTGTGGTGAGGCTGTTAGAGCGCTTCACCCTGCTTCTCCTGCCTCCATATTGTCTCCTTTCTTGCCGTCGGCCTGTGATTATCTTCCCTCCACTGACGTTCAGTGTCTGATGCCGGAGGTGCTCAGGAGCAGCAGCGTTGCTGTCATTTGTCACGGCCCTGCTGCGCCCTGTGTTTACGCTCAGTGGGAGCTGCTCTTTGGTATTCAGTGGCGGCGATGGCGACAGCGGCAGGAGTTCGGTCAGCGGGCTGTCGCTTTAGCTCGCTCACACCGCCTGAATGCACAAACACGCTGACAGAGAGAGTGTTTATGCACATTTACACATGATGCAATACATGAAGTGTGTGTCTGTGCGTGTGCATATGTGTGTGTGTGTGTGTGTGTGTGTGTGTGTGTGTGTGTGAGAGAGAGAGTGTTTGATGTGTTGCAGTCACAGCAGGAGGCAGAAAGGCCTGCAGTGTTTGTCAGGATGCGTGCGCACCTGTATGTGTCATGACATTGACACAGGTGGAGGAGAACCAAGTGATGCAAGTCGGAATTTCACCACATTGATACTACATGATTGCTGATTGATGAGGTAATATTTAATAGATCACAGAAACTCAAAAACACCATTAGCCAGTTTTAAAGAAAGCGCTGTGAATCTGCACCAACCGCTAAAAGCGTCCCCCTTCACCTGTGTTCCACCTCTGAGCTGAGCTTCATCAAATTTGTGCTGGTGTTCCGCATTCCTCCACCTTGGCTCTCGCTTCAGGGGAAACAGTAGCTATTTCTTCAAGTAAAATAATAATAAGAAATGCAATTCCATTATAAAAGAATATTTTCATTTCACTTCATTTATATGCATTAAAGCCCAAATTTAAAAAACAAACAGACTCTCATGTTATTAGTATTCCCTGTAACTAAACACTGAAAACAGCAGCTAGTCAGTCATTTAACATCGGAGCCAATACTTAGCTCAAGCCTGTATCATTAGTGAAGCAGCTAATGTCAGCTAACATTAGCCAGAAGAAGTCTTGTTTTATCTAATAAAGCCTGTCTGACTGTTACACCCCGGCCTAGGCAACCGGCGTGCAACGCAGGAAAATAAAAATAAGGAAAAAAGGGCCCCCAAGCTCACTGCTCTTAAGGAGGGCGAACTCATAAAAAAGACTAATACGGGCTTCCACAAAAATAATCCCAAAACGAAAGTATCGACAACTATTTTCTTTAAAGCAAAATACGATATTTATTTACATCATAACACAAGGCGCCAAACTATTTACAACGGGGGGGGGGATAGCGAACCTGACACACTGAAACACAGGGTTTAAATACCTAGAGGGAGCAATCAGGAAATGGACAACAAGAGGGAAACACAGCTGGGGCAACGCTTACACTGACGAGACAGGGACACGTAAATTGAACACACTAAGATAACACAGACTTTCAAAGTAAAACAGGAAACACATTACAGTCACGCCAAAACAAAACGCCTAAAACAATACACTGCCAACGCCGAACCGTAACACTGACCAAACAGGGCGTTGATAATTGGGTTAAAACTATGGGTGATATCAGCAGAACATTTGAATCTGATCCACTTTCTTCTGGCTAATGTTGACTGACCTGCTAGCATGAACTGGAAACTAACATCCTTTAAATTACTGCCATCTTGTGACGGCAGTTGGAAATTGTCTCTGGAAGCAGGGCTCCATGTTAAGCATCTGTCGTTTTGATAGCACGTGTGTGTCCAGTTAACAGTGGCTAGTTTACATGTATGTTTTATGAATAAATGTCTGTTCTTTGATGAGAAACCGATGCTAACCACTGACCACAGAGTAGTTAGAAGCTTAAACACCTGCAGAAGTAATATTATTCCATTTAACACTTTCACTAATTTTATGAAAGAAACGCATAATTACTCACAGAAAGGTGAGGATGTCCACGCGAAGCGCAGCAAGACATACAAGTCTGTCAGCATACAAGAATAGCATGAAAGAATAAAAGATCGGCAGCATAAAACCATGAAAAGGTGTTTTAATCTGGTCCAGTTTGTTAAACAGTGGAGGAAGATCATCATCAGGTTGCACGCTGCTGTTATAACGGCGTGTGCGCGTTATACACACTGCAGCAGGTGTGTGTGAATGCGAGTGCATGCGGCAGTGTTTGCAGCACCAAAGCCTCTGGGAGCTAAATGAAGATAAGGGGATGAAAATGAGGTGGGGGTGTTGGTGGTGGAGGTGGAGGTGGGAGGGCTAAATCTGCAGCTGCAGACTCACATGCTTTCTGACTGCTCTCCATCCACATTTTGTCTTTCATATCTGTATGCAAACACGCTGTAGCTGTCCTGGTGATGAAAGGAAATCGCTTTGATTGCTTCTGTATAATTTTTTGTTGCGAGTAGAACAATACAGGCTGCCAGCTTTGGTGTTGATGCAGTGTAGGTGTAGAGAACAACCATTTAAAGTCATTCTGCTGCTGATGAAAAACACTGGATTCTCAGTTTTCTTACTTTGTAGTTCTGAGAATCCAAAAAAAAAAGAATCTCACTCTATTTGTCTCTGCTTTTATGGTCTTTACAATCATTTGGAAATGCAAGGTTTTCACCTGACACCATGTACTAGTGCTCCAGTGTGAAATGTTCCCACAGTGTCTGCTGGCCTTGGATGATTCAATAATACATTCATCTTCACATAAAGGGAAAGTTTACGTTTTGTAGCTGAAAATCCTGAATAGAAACAAAGGAAGAAATCTTATTTTTTTTCATTGAATTAGAAAAAGTAAAGTGTGGAAGCTTTACCAAGAGAGAAACTCTGAACAGAATCAGCAGTTTGTTGTTGTGCCGAAGTTAACTCTGCTTTATAGCTGCTGAAGTCTGTTTCTGTCAATTTCATGAATATCCAAAGACTGTGCACTGATTATGTAGATTATTATGAAGACAATAATTAATTATTATGATTTATAAAATAAAGATCTTATTATCAGCAGCCAGTTAACACAATAAACCTCTGGACCATGTTTGTGCTGTTGGAGCATTTATGATTACATCATGTGACCAATATACCAATACAGTATATGGCCATTGTACTAACAGAGCGTCCAGCAGAAACTGGATGTTACTGAGTGTTGATTAGCCGGAGTTCATTCCAGCTGACAATTTGGTACATTATGGCACATTTCTGACTCCCAAAATTCAAGATAGTGGTAACCAAAACTCTAATTTCACTGGCTGGGCCCACGTCCTCATTTTAGGTTTGACAGCGTTTCAGTAGGTAAATGTGAATGCTTGGACATGAATTGAGCTGCGGTTTGGGGAAGGCCTCGAAGGGGACTGGTGATGGCTCCCGGGCCTGGCAGATCCCCATGTACTAAATAGGAGTAAAGAAGTTAAAGAATTGAAAAGGGGAGAGAGGGAGGGTGGGGCACGTAAGTGAGAATGAACAGCTTGCAGAACTGGGGGAACCTATATAGATGAGAACCGGAAGGAGCGTATTTGGAGCCGTGGTCCCGCTCCTGAAATTCCGATAAATAATCCAAATGATAAATCCACAATCAGTGGGTTACATCATGGTAGCCATATACATTGTTTAAGTACAGTCTGTCCCCAGGAGGTGCAAAAACAAAAAACAAAATAAAAGTGTGGCAGCTCAGTTCTGTGGTTTTGTCAGACCCTGGAAGTCTCTGCTGATGCAGTGCATGTATTTTAAGTATTCAAAGATAAAAGCCACAGTGGATGTATTGCTTTTATTGTCTGCCTCCTGCCTGTCAACTGTAATTATATAGCAGTCACAGCATCAGTCCTGAGCGCTCAGAAACACATTTAAAAACTGGACTGTATCCATAACTACCACCTAGACTATGTGTGTGTCAGAGGAAATATTTATGTGTGCGGGTGAAATAGCTCCTATTAGAGCTGTGGGTTGAGATAAAGGTGAAAAATAAAGTGCATGTAGAGACAGGGATGGAGGGAGTCTAGAAGACAGACAGAAAGACGAGCGGCAGATAGACAGCAAGATAGAAAGGTAGGTTGGCTTTGCATAAACTCTGTAGGGACACAAGGGTAGTATTAAAAAAGTTAAAAGAGAAAACCTAATTAATGTTATCTGAGCGTCCCCACGGAGGGAGTCGAAATTAAATTAAATTAAATCAATGTCAGCTCGGAGGAGGCAGCGAGAAAGTCTCCAATTACAGCTCAGAGCTTTGTTACCTAACCAACATGTCTCACACTGATACCGCCTCTCAGGTGTGCTTCTTCGTGTGTGTGTGTGTGTGTGTGTGCGTGCGTGTGTGTGTGTGTGTGTGTGCATGTGTGTGAAGACAAACATAAAACAGAATGCCGAAGCAGCAGCAGGAACAAGAGTTTGCTGAGAAAAGGTGCAGAAGGCGTTTTTTCTCTTTTAGAAGAGCAGTGAGCTCGTGCAGCTGGAAAATCAGCTGTTCAGGTAATAACAGAAGAAATGTCAGCAGGTTGATGGATAAGACACAACGTACTCTATTTATCTGCAAATTTGGCAAAATCCTGGAAAATTGCTGCCTACTTACAGCCTGAGCTAATCCAAAGGATAAAGAAGGTCATGGACATGAGCTTGTGGGGGGTTTTTTCAGCCTGGTGTCTCCCGAAAATTTCAGTAAAACTTACAGGTAGGGATGGGTACCGGTATCCGGTGCCATGATGGCACCGGTTTTGACATAAACGGTAGTAACCAGACCAAAAAGCAGCGCACATTTCGGTGCTTTATTTCGGTGCTTTTTTTTCCTGAGCTGTGATACACTTTAGATTCTAGCCAATCATTTTACGTTTCCGAGGATAGTAGGCGGGCCCAGGTACGTACATTCTTTTAGAGCAGAGCTACAGATTTAAAAACGCCCAAGGCGAAGCGGTCGAATTCTGGCTGTACTTCACAGCAAAAGATGCAAACTCAGCAGCCTGCAACAAGTGCTTTAAGCTGATACTGTGATACTGTGCAAAGGAGGTAACACCTCGAATCCGATGAAACACCTGGCGACGCATAGCGGTTTTTTTAACCCTTTAAGACCTACCATAGAACCAAGTCCGCCAGAGCTTATATTATATTTTTACATGCTGTGGAGCCATTTTTTGGAGCATTTCAAGTTGCTATACATCAATACAACCATTATAGCCCAAATTTTAATAATATGTCTGCATTAAGTGCATAGAAATTACCTAAATTGCAAAAAAGTGCAATAAACTACAAAAAAATTGAAAATCGTTTTTGATTTTTTAACATATTTCTAGTTAGAGAAATTTAAGAGGCTTATCCCTCAAAACTGTAAATACAAAAAAGTTGCACAAACTAGTTTCCCACCAAAGGAAATTTATTTTAAGTGTCTTCATCGTTTTATTTGTGAGATACACCAATTTTCATATACTGCAGGAAAAACGAAAATAAATATTATAGTGCAAATTTGCAAAATAACAGCATATGCATCACAATAAACTATTTCCAGCAGTGCAATATGAGTCCTCAGCATCCCAGAAACGACACAGAAAGTCATAAAGTCAAACATAACTTTTAAAAACACAAGTATAGGCTCATAAGGCCACGATGGTAAAAAACTACATTTCCACAAAATGACGTCACTTCCGGTTTCGGGCAGGTCATGCGGTCATGTGATAGTTCATGCCGATGGACGTAGGAAGTGTTACAAACTGCTGATAGGATTGGCAAAGCGTGTTTCTGGAATATTATGTTTTTGTTGCTGCAAGCGCTTTTTATGCAGTTTTTGCAAAGCTATATGTGGAAGGAAACTGTGACCGAGGACAAGCTGATGGCATAAGATGTAAGTACAACTCCTCCGGTTTCATATGCAAAAGAAAATTATTGCGCTAGCTTACGTGGTTGCAGAGCTACCGGATTTAAAAATAGTTACGCAAAATGGAGCGATGCCCGCTCCGACTGGCTTTAAAGGGTTAAAAGCAGAGAAATGCGCCGTATTTGATAGCTTGCTGCGAGACCTCACACCCAGCACATCTACTGCGGGTGTGGTGCCTGTTACCGGATGTTAGCAACATCCCCCAAAAACCCGAAGATTAGAGTCCTGGCCCCTAGCCCTGCCAGTGTAGCAGAAATGATGAAGATGATGATGGCAGCAGCAGCCGTTCTTCTCTGTGTGAGTAGCTTAATGTTGTTCGTGTGTAGGGTTGCCAACCGTCCCTTAAAAAACGGAATCGTCCCGTATTTCGAAACAAAAGTACACGTCCCGTATTGAGCTAATAAGGGACGCACTTTGTCCCGTAATACAGTGAGAATCAAAAGTAGTCTATAACTTTTAATGGAATTAACGCTTTGTTTGAAAACATAATTCCCAGCCCCTCTCCTGCTTTGTGACCAATGAGCTGACAGCACACTTATGACAATTCGAGTATAGACAATGTCAGATTACCGCTCATCTCATTGGTCGAGGAAAGGTCGCTTACGGAGAAAATACCGGAAGACAACAGATGACCACAACAAGAAGCATGGCCAACAGGGAAACAAACGCCGACACTGCGGTGCAAGTCTCGGACGACAGTACACCTAAAGCTGGGCAGACACTGTGCGATTTTCAAACTGCACGATTGACTCGCAGGGGTTAGAAGTTGGTAGGTCACGATGCAGGGTCTCACCCGATGCTCTGATGCGACCTGAGTGCTCACACTGTGCCTCCATAAAATGAAGGTTATAACAGAAAATCTGTCGCTCGCTCTCCCTCTCTGTCTTTCACTCACACAGACACACCACCACCATCAACTTTGCTAAATTGCTAATGAAAAACATTGATCAGGCAGCTGTGATTGAGCAGCATGTAAATCCAACTATTTTCACGGTTGTTGTGGTCGTGATAATTTTGTGATGCCACATCGAAAAGGCTCGGATGAGCTTTCCAAAGTTCTACAAGTTGTGCCTCCATCGCTTGTGTCCAGATCACACGCTGCACAGCCGTGCTGCTCCGTCTTTTTCACCGACGTTTACGTGTTTGCGCGTGAGCAGTGTGAGCGGCTGGACACCGAGCGATTGATGATCGGGAGCTGCTCGAGGTGTTAATCGCTTCTCGTTACCCCACGTATACTACACGATGCACGATGAAGGCCAAAATGGGCCGATCACCAAATCGGTCGCACGACTCAAAAATCGTCTCAAAATGGGCCAAAAATCGCACAGTGTGAGCCCAGCATTAGAGCAGCAATGTTTGTTCCCCTCAGAGAAAGAAAAAAAAGGCTGCAAAAGTACAGGGAGGAATGGGAAAAGGAGAAACACCTGGCTGGAAAAATGCACGATAACACCTATAAAGCGCACTGCACTGTGTGCCGGCGCACTTTTTCCATAGGCATGCTTCTAATGGTGGGCACATGAAGAACATGAGGGGCATGAAAGCTCGGGGAACCCTTAACCAATTTTTTGTCCACCAGGCCACGGCAGAAGCAGATATGGTATGTAAACATTGGTTTGTTGTTTTAAACCCTCTGGTTAAGGTTAATATGGGCATGTGCAGTGAATATCAGCGCTATGTGGCCAGAAGTGTGATAATATAATTTATTTTGTGTAATAAACAACTGCAAGGATAGATGATTACAACAAATAGATGACTAATACATAAAAGTAATACATAGATGAATAATGATGATGAGTTATGATGCGTAATCATGGGAACAAGCGGGTTTACAACAGGGCGTGATACATTAAGCTGAAAACCTCAACTGAAGCCAATTGTACTAAATGCACTAATGTGCACTGTTACAAGAATATTTTTTTTCTATTGCTTTCTATTAATTTATATAATTTTAAGTTAAGCAGGACAGAGTTCTTTTAAAGAAAGATTTACTTTATTCTCAAAAGTTAAGCATGACAGGCTTCTGTTTAAGAAAGAGACCTGTTTTACTGTGTTAATGTTGCATTTTGAGCTAAAAATAAATGGCTAAATGATCATTTGTTTCCCATATGGTCATATCACAAAGAATATGCATCTGCTTAAATCAAATTCAAGTCAAATGGTTAAAAAATAATTTCACACAAAAAAAAGAGCTACCACACTGGGAAGGGTGAAGACAACTGGGTTGCCCGGCCCTGGCCACGAGGTGTCCCTTATTTATTTTTCAGGGAGTTGGCAACCCTATTTGTAGTGTAATTTACGTTGAGTAGGCTAACCACGTTATTACATTAATGCATGTAAGGTGAACTAGCAAACATCATCATAGCTACATGCGGCTGTCTTCTTGTTTGATGGCAGATACTCCCTTCACCCTGGCCAAAAAGGCTAAAATGACCAAAGAAAAAGTGGAAAACAGTTAAACATGAGAGGTTTATGGACAAAGTTTGTGTTTTTTCCATTGTTTAAGCACTGCTTCCAGCCAAGAGTGATACCATATATGCCCCATAGCTGCAGAAAAGGCTAACATTGTTATCTTTTTACAAAAAAACAGCTGAACATGAGAGGTTTTAGGACCAATTTTGTGTTCTCCATTCTTTAAGCAACGGTTTGAGCACCGTGTAAGCACCGGCACTGTTTCAAAAGTACCGGTTTGGCACCGGTATCGGATAAAACCTAAACGATACCCATCCCTACTTACAGGTGTAAAAAGGTCTCTGTAGAGGCGAGCTCCATCTACTCTACCTATGTGAAATTTGGTCGTGATTAAGCAGTGTATTCCTTGTATCATTTTCCCCAGGAATGTTTTCCACTCCCTTGCCTGGGATACTGAGGTGTTCCCAGACCAGATCCAGCGGTTTCTTAGTCTACCTCTGAGCTTTGCATGCCGCCAGATACTGACGCAGAGAGAAGACAGTCACACAATAGAAAGAGTCATTAAAGGTTTGTTTGTCTGAGTGTTGAGCCGTGATAGACTGTAGGGAAACGCGTCCTCATCATACTGAACATGAGCACCGTCTGTAGAGTGGGAGGGAGACGGTTAGGTATGCTTTGTTTATTAAAGGGCAGTAACTGAAAGGGTTTGCAGGATGAGGTCTTATTTGAGAGTCCAAGCAAGCAGAGCTCAGGAGGAGGTACCAGTGGGCAGTGGAGATCTGTGAAGAGTGGGCAGTCAGGTGAGTGGCAAGTAAGCCTTAAAATCCACCAGGGGCATTTGCCTGTGTGGGTGACCAAAGCTTGAGACCAGTCAGAAACTGTGCCGGCCTCTTTTACCTGCAGTCTTGTTCTTCTGGTCAATACTGAGATATCATGAACACAGAAGACTGAATGATTCAAAGGCTCACTTTACTGTTACAGGATTTCCTCGGCCTGTCTGTAGGGCTCACAGGAAACTTGTGTCTTATCTGTATATTATCTGTATATAATCTGCTCTTATTGCACTTACTGCTTTTGCACTTCTGATTAGATGCAAACTGTATTTCGTTACCCTGTATTTATACATGTGTAATGACAATAAAATTGAATCCTTATCCTAATCCTTGTATCTGAATTTGTTCACTTTGGTCATTATTGAGAGCTCAGGATGACAATTGAGGTAACATTTAAGCTTCACTTTAGTCCAGCACAGCACTCACATTACCACTGACCCTGCAGATCCACTGTCCAGATCCCAAAATTCATAAACTGCTCCCTTTGGGGGCAACGACTCCTATTCCACCATGTTCCAGCGAACCAAAGCTTTATCCACATCACTTCACGCTTGGTGCAAACTGAGGTGGATTCTGACTAAGCCAGCAGAAGCACATCGCCTGAAAATAAAAGCAAAGGCCTTTCTCTGAACGAGACACTGTCCACTCACCCAATCAGATCTGTCATTATCACAAACACAGAACACACAACACTGCATCAACGGGACTCTTCACAAAAGGAGTCCACCTCTTCTTCAGCTCATATTCTCAGCAAATTTAGATCAGTCAAAGCAGAGAGGAAAAATCTCCTCTTTGGCCTCAGAGTTTGTCAGCCTAAAGGAACTAAAACAAGAAGGTCATCAGTCTTTATGTAAGCTAGCACCTTTGGTGGTCTAAATGTGATCCAGTTTCAGTTTGTGATACTAAGCACATTTAACATTCCCCGCAAAGGACACTTAACCAGAGGGAAGTGTTTTAGATTCATAATGATGAAGATGATGATAATTATTAACATATTATTACTCTTTCAGTCATCCTTCTGAGCTCCATGTGATGTCCTTATGCTAAAGTAGCATAATTTTCTGATTCAAATGTGATTTAACATGATCTGAGATTTAATTTCAGATTCAGTTTGGAGGAGAATTGATTTAGCGTGCAAGGTGGATATTAAACCTGCAGAGAAGTTGACGCTGGATGTCTGCAGCTTCAGATATAATTACACCTTAATTAAATGAACAAAGCTGAGTGTGAGGTACTGTAAAAGCAAGGAAAAGGTGAGAGTGGAGGGGTGGCGAGGACTCAGATGTGACGAATCAGACGCAGGTCACCATAAAGTAATGAAGACGATTACAGCAAAGCAGCCTGGGAGGCCTCTCAGAAGACCTGACTCGGGTGACGGCACGAGGGTTAAGTCTGATCTTCATGGTCAGAGTTCAGTAAAGATTCATTTCTGTCCTCCACACATATAATCTGCACAAACTGACCACTGAGGCTCATTACTGGACCTCAGGATAGCCTTACGAGACCTAGAAATGCAAAAGGTTCATATTTGGACTGTTTTCTGGATTTAAAGAGTCATTTCAAATGTTTTAACTGAGAAAATGTACCATTTAAATAAAAATATGAGCTCATTCGAAGCAACTACAGGGCCATTCTTGGACTCTCACTGGAGAGTCTACTGCGAAGATATACTCCAAAATCATGTCCAAAACTCGAAAACGGAAAGATCGCGTTAAGTTACAAAGAGCAGAAGGTGGAAACACTCACCACTGTTGTGTCATAAAAAATCTAATGATCAATTTTGACGTTTAAAGAGTTTAGATCGATCAGTTGTTTACATCACTCAACACAAGCAGAACTGCATTACAAAATCAGAAGACACATCGTCCACATTCAGAAGCACATCTCTGTATAGTGACTGGTTATGGGCCCAAAATGTGGTCATAAATATTTTGTACTTGTAAATCGGTTTTGTATGTGTAAAAAAATTTGTGTGTGTCACGGCTGCCGAGGCGAGCCGTGTGGAGTGGGAAGAAGGACCCAAGATGCAGGCAGTGGATGAGATACCGGTGGTTTTATTTACAGAGGTGTAGTGGCAAACAAACAGTGGGGCATAACAAATAACTAAAGACACCTAAACTGGGAGGACTAAAAATAACAGACCTGGGAGCATATGACGACGGGATGAGAAGCAGAGAGATGCAGACGAGGGACAGGACACCGTGGAACACAAGGTAACAGACTGAC
>NW_024583151.1:141706-164451 GCF_018398535.1 Haplochromis burtoni | reverse complement strand
AGTCAATAAAACTGACCCTGCAGCTTCTGTTTGCCCAGTGTCTCTGAAAATGCTTCCACAGAACTCAGCTGTGGGTGATTCTGAGATCACACCTGCTCTCATGATAAAGATCATAAGATTATATTTGAGATATTCTGTGTGGTCATACAGAGAAGGAGTGAGAAGTGTGGACAGAGTGAGTGAGATGAGCCTGAGGGAGATTCACACTGATCACAGCTCACCTACAGTCTCACTCGCTCTTTCTTTGCAGCTCCTGTGTGACTTTAGCTCCACCTGGTGGTCAGAGGCAGACACTCTCATCCAGATTTAAATAACTTTATTGGTATTCTTACACAGAGAGTGGTAGGAGGGGTTAAACAGGAAGATGGAGGAAACTTTGTGATCCCGCTGGTCGTCATGGTAACGGTCACACAGTTTCAGTCAGGTGATCAGTGGAGTCAAATTGAAAGGATTTATGGGATAATAATGTTAAACAGGTCTAACAAATCTAACAAAGAAAAACGCTTCAATAATGAATCACAGTGTTTATTTTACACATTATTTCATATTTTTAACATAAATGTTGTGTAGGTACTCACAGTATTTATTTCAAAGGGTCATTTTTATTATTATTTTTTATTCTCATTAAAGAACAGCATAATTTGGATTTTTCTGATCAGAGTGAAACTGAAATAAACTGAGCTTGGGTCAAAAAGCTCCAGCAGAGTGGAAACATCAGGAAACTCGACTGGTTTGATTATGAATGTTTGAATTATGCAGTGAAAATTAATACTGATTATTTCAGTGTTTAAAAGACCAACTCTGATTATAAACTCTGGGTAATAAACACCAAGGATGAGCTTTACTATTGATTTTATTTTTACATATTTACAGCAGTTTGTCTCTGTTACTGACTTTGACTCTGAGCCTGATCAGCAGGTTTACATAAATACGTAAGTCACACAGAGCCCATGTGAAGCAGGTCTGATTCATAGGAATAAACACCTGGTTAAATGTTCTCGATCTTCTTCTCGTGCACCTCTGGATCATTTTTACCCCAGCTGATATGCTCAGATCTGTCTAGAGCCCACGCCTGACCTCTGACCTCTCTGTGCTGCCCTCTGACCTCAGACTGACAGCAAACATCAACGTCTGCTTCAAACTGACTTGAATTTGTTGTGTCAGCTGATCTGTCCTCCTGCCAGCACACACTGGTGGATCTGCAACATGAGCTCTACTCCCAGCATCAGACGGAGAACCTTCAGTGACACAGGAAACAGTCTCCACCCTCCAGATTCAGCAGATTTACCTCCATCTTTATCGACGCCACATGAATGAAAACCAAGTTCCAGCAGCTTCACAGCACACTGAGGAACATAAAGGGACTTCCACTCAAACATCAGCCACACTGAAGCCGGTGCACACCTGGTGTTTCTGATTTTTACAGCCTGATTCACACAGCTTCACATCCACCCATCAGGAGACCAAACACCTGTCAGGTACCTGGTTAAAGTTCACCTGTTGGTGTTGTGTTCATGTTGTAACCTCCACTGAGTCACATTAATCTTACTGTGTTCGCTTTAATTGAGATGGAAAATATACTCGTTTCCTTCAAGATATGAGGAGGTCCTGACTCCTGAGAGGTCCCGTCTCCTCAGGTTGAGCACCACTGAGTTAAATGTCTTCTCTATCTAAACACACACAGGAGGGAGCAGCAGCTACATTCATAAAATACACATTTCCCATTTCACAATAAATGTACTCATAAATATATTTTCAGTACAGAGTACTCAGGAGCAGGCTTTTATTTTGAAATACAAATAGCGCTTATTGATATACGGAAGCCTGTGTATGCCAAAAAACAAAGCCTAAAAGAAGAACTCTGGATTAAATAAAAATACTTTTATTATATATATTTACCTGGAGTGAGAAGTTTGAAGCATGATTGTGTTTTTTATACTAATTTTAAATTTAGTTTACTTGTGCCTTTATTTCATAAATGTCCTAATATCATAAAACACAAGAATGTAATTCACAGCGGGGCTTAATATGTGATGATAAAAATTATAGTAATATATAAAAATAAAACTCTACGTTCATGTGATATTTGTGATTGTTTACAAAATAAAACCAAGTTATTATTTCCTAACTAGAAAAAAGTTTGTGCTTCTGTTTGTACGGACACACGTTTTATTGTTATACATATTTATGTGTTTCACAGTTTCATAAAATCTAGATTTTTATTTCTGCAGCTCCTCACAAACATTGTTTAATTAAGGAACTTCCATAAATCCCTACATGATTAACTAGGAAACAAACATATTTACATTTTAATGGTTTTACCGTAAAAGTTTCCTTTGATACCAGCTTCAAACCTTCTCGTTACTTTTCTCTGTTTTTAACTGTTTTCGAGTCACAGTTTATCCATCTGAATATTTTACTGTATTAATGAAGATGTGAAGATTAATACAAGAATAAATATTTCTGATTATCTACAGTCTGAACTCTTCCTCATCTTCATCTTCTCGCCTCCTTCTTCACATTTCTTGGCTTGTTGCCCAGCAACGCATCCATCTCGGCGATGAGGGGCGGAGTCAGCTGAGACAGCACCTGAGGGACAGAACAGGAAGTGGTTAGTGGCTACCAATCACAGGCCTCAGACTGGACCTCTGACTGGTTGTTTCCTGTTATTGTCGCATTTTTTGTCTTTAACAGCTGATTTTTTATTTAAAATGTGAACTTCCTGTCATATTTCTGTCTTTGCTGTAGTTTTAGCTGTTGTTTATTATTCTGAGTTTATTCAGAAACTGTAAACTTCAGTCAGCCATCTCGTCATAATAAACATATATATATATATGTTTATTCCAGACTGAGGCTAAATCTGCATTAGTTCCCTCAGATGTTCCCTCGCTGTTTGCGGATCTTGAAGATCTCAGAAACGTCCCAGAAGCTGTAACGTGTACTCGGGGTTAAAGGTCAAAGGTGAAGGTTCAGTGCCACGTTGTTACCCTGACAGAGCCGAGGTTCTCCAGCAGCTGTTCTGTGTTGGAGACGCCGAGCAGCACCGAGCTGACGCCTTCACTGCGGAGACACCAGGCTGGCAAACACACAGAGACATCAGTAAATATCACACACACACACACACAAACACACACACACACACAGCACACACACACACACATCAACACACACTCATTGTGCTGCTGGCGTAAGATTACCAATGGCCAGCTGAGCAGCCGTGCGTTCAGCCTGTCCAGCCAGCGGTGAGCTCTTTTGATTTTGCTGAGCTGCTTCCTTCCCCTCATCGTGCGCGCACACACACACAGACACACACACACATACACACACACACACACACACACACACACACACACACACACACACACATACACACAAACACACACACACACACACAGACACATGATCAGCAGGGTAACAGATGGCCTCATTGTGCTGCTCCGAGTTCAGATTGATGGTGTTTGTGCTGCTTGTACCTTCATGGCGGCTCTGGAGCTCTCAGGGACGCCCTCGTTGTATTTGCCCGTCAGCAGGCCGCAAGCTAACGGGGACCAGGTCATGGCTCCGACACCTGACAGACACACAGACCTCATGTTGGAGCACTTTTGTTAAACGGGTCTAAATTTAGAGGCGGACCTGAACAGCTGCTGTCCCCACAGACCTCGGCTGGGTCTCAGCGTCCAGTTAAAGACACAGAGCAACATTTCATCATCGCACCAGCCTGAGAGCTCATCAGTGACAGCTACTGACAGAACCACAGACACACAACCGCTGATCACATAGCTGTACTCTGCCAAAGTGAGCAACAGTAAACATTCCCACACAACCCACAGCTCCCACAGCTCCCACTACAGTGTTTAATGCAGGTCAGCCTTCTACCTGGCCGATGAGATCAAAGAGATGAGATTAAAGCAGGTTCATGGTCAGTGTGTGACCAGTACCACAGCTAAAGAGGTGGCCAGGGGTGGTTCCGGCCCCTCTGAGAAACGTCCTGTCACATAAATGTAACCACAGCTGGAAGTTAGTGGAAGCTGGACGAGGTAAAAGCAGCCAGACGAGCCTCGAGCTGACAGCTTTCACCCGGGTGATGTTTTGAAACCACCGTCATCATTCACTTGTCAGCTCATGAGCTCCGAAACCTTCCTTCCTGATTCTAATGAGACCAAATTTCCAAACTGAACATGATTTTTTTATTTAGTAAGGCCTGGAGACCAGAAACACATCAGGGACAAGTTTACAGAGCCCCCTGCTGGTCATAAAGAGGAATGCATATTTAATGCACTCCAGCACTGACTCGTGTTTCAGACCCGCACACTGCAGCTGTCTGTGGTTAAAAAACAGGGCTGTGCTCATCAGTCTGTTAGCTACACTCATCCAAACTGTGTTCAACCTCCAAAATCAGCTGACGCAGAGAAACCTTCACTTTGTACACACAGAGAATAAATCTGGGAAATCACGTTCATGTGCTCATAAATAAAGAGTGAAGGTGAACTTTGACGCTGAATGTGATGTATGATCAGCAGCAGTGAAGCAGCTCTGTTATCTCCCGTAGCCCTGGTACTCCTCAGGGTTCCACTGAGTCTCAGCTGTGCCGTCATGAAGCCGTTAAAGGCGTCTCAGGATTTAGAGGCAGCTGTCTGCTACTCAAAGGGTTGATGGTTTGAGTCCAGCTCCTCCAGTCTGCTGCAGCTCAGACTGCTCCTGGTTTACTTAGATGATGCAGGACGTGGTTTATAAGGCCGAGCAGAAACGTCCTGTAACTGTGCGATCATCACATGTGTTCGGCTTTCTATAAGAACCCTCAGACACTGATGAGATAACTGAGAAACCGTGTGTGTGTGTGTGTTTGTGTGTGTGTGTGTGGTTTGGTGTGTGTGTGTGTGCTTTGGTGTGTGTGTGTGTGTGCTTTGGTTGTGTGTGTGTGTGTGCAGGTGCAGCTCCACTTTGTCTCTCTGGAAGTAGTGATACTCGGCCTGCTCGCACACCGGAGGGATCAGGTTAAACTGCCGCGCAATGGAGTACGCCTCCTGGTGGACACACAGGTGAGACACACTCGGGTGTTTTGTTAATGAATCTGTCCTGAGATAGAAGCTCACCTCTGTCTATATCTATTTATTTTAATATACAGTATCAGGAACATAAATGTCAAAGCTCAGAGTAAAGCTGTGCAG
Source organism: Haplochromis burtoni (assembly GCF_018398535.1). NCBI lineage: Eukaryota > Metazoa > Chordata > Actinopteri > Cichliformes > Cichlidae > Haplochromis > Haplochromis burtoni. The sequence goes on along the minus strand of NW_024583151.1, from coordinate 159,283 downwards.
GTCCCACAGCTGTGAGTTGTGTTACCATGATCTCCACCACGTTCCAGCGCGACGTCCCCCAGTACATGGCCATGCCCTGCTCGATGACGAAGGTCATGGCTCGAACGATCTCTGCAAAAACAGAAAGCAGTGAGTCCCAGCTGCACACAGACTGAGGCTCTCTGCTCTGCTTCATGCAGAACAGGAAAAATGATGTTTTCATCGTGTTTGGACAGAACGCACTGAGACAGATAAAGTTCCATTTCAAACTTTTACATTTGTCTGCTGCAGAGAAACTTTCATTCACTAAACGTGATGAGCTGTAGCTTTCAGTTACTGAAAACTTTAAATACTGTTGTATTTTGTCTCCATGTGGAGCTACTTTGTTCACGTGTTTGTGCACGTGTGCTTGTGCACGTGTGCTTGTGCACGCTGACCCTCCATCGGCGCGTTCACGTCCGTTCTGTTGGCGAAAACGATGTCCACATAGTCCAGCTGTAACCTGGAGAGCGAGCCGCGCAGACCTGCAACACACACGCAGATGGCCATTCTCAGCATGCCGCCGTAATTCAATCAAATAATGAAATCAGTTTTATTTCCAGCCTGAAGGACACAAAGTGCCGCTGTCACTCAGCCCTGCAGCATCTGTGAGTTTGGCCCTCGCGGGCCTCCGTATGGCTCACACTGAATCATTTTCTCTCCTGCAGACGCTGAATTTTGTGTTTCTGATCAGCGCTGCACATGAAAGTGATCAGATGCTCTGCTGGTGGAAAAGCTGGAGGTGCGTGGGAAACGTGGTGGGCGCCTCCTCCACCTGCACCGTCAGCAGAGACGCTGTGAGCGTGCACAACTCTGACAGCTCCGCAGAAACCTGCGTCTGCTCTTTCTGTTGTTTCTGCTGTTGTTTCGATGACTGTTTTTGGTGTGAGCTGACGGCAGGAATTATCTCAGACGACCTCGTGAAGGACGCTCGGAGGACTCGGAGGGTTTGAATGACGCTCAGCAGCAGCGCGGCGAAGGCTCGACGTCCTGGATTACTGCTACTTTATCCAGACTTAAAAGATCAGCACAGGCAGATTCTGCTGCTGGCACATCTGTGAGAAGTGATTCAAACACAGCCAGTGTAGTCCAACATAAGGAACCGGACCCTGTGAAGGTCCAGCAGTTTGTCTTTGTGGTCTGACCCTATCAATCAGCTGTGGTGTTACATCATCACCAACGTGCCAGCTAAGCTGTAACACTCAGAATGTTTGTGCGCTCACAAATCCTCAAAGTGCTGCAGAAAACAGACGAGCTGCACTTTCTGCTCAAACAGGATGAAGCTGCTGTGTTCAGCTGCTCCCTTACAGACAGTCGTGCACACGTGTGACCGGGATCAAACCTGCAATCCTCTGATTGGGAGGTGAATGTTTAAACCATGAAGTCACGAAGCCTCCGAATACTTCTTTCACTTCTGTCGTGTATACCAGCTGTTTTACAGGTGTAACATTTTAACAGATGGGCCCCTGGAGAAAGCTCCACCTCCTTTCTGCAGCCACTGTAGCCCCGCCCACAAATGTACCAACTGTTGTGTGAAGGTTGAGGATGTTTGTGTCCTTTAGAAAACCTCCAGAGAACGTTAGGACTTCCTGCTTTTACAGGGCGAATCATAAAAGCAGAGCTGCTGCTAGATTAGTCTGACGCCTGGACCAGGCTTTACATCAGTGACACGAGCGCTGCATTTACTGTCCTGCTGCTCCAGCAGATGAATAAATAACTGGAGGTTTCCACGAGGCCGCGAGTGTCTGTGAGCAGCTGCTGCAGAGACGTTCATCAAAGATGAGAGTTTGTCAGCATCACGGCGACTTCCTGCCACGCTCTCAGGGGTAAATTTAGCACTTAGCATTTCAGAGAGTGATTTAAGTGAACTGAGCTGTTAGCAGCTTTCAGTGGGACGGATGATTGATGCTGCTCAGTGTGTGTGTGTGTTACAGTGTGTGTGTGAATGTGTGTAACTCCTAATCCTGTCTCGGTGTGACTGAGCCTCTTAAAGCCTCGACGACCTCCAGCAGCTGACAGAGGACACTGACTGACCGCTGACAGTAATTAGTCTCTGACTTTTCACCGCCCCGCCTCACTCCGCCTCCTCACATGCGACTCTGAGCTGCAGAGTATCCGAGTAAATGTACTCGAGTTTTTCAGCGTGCTGTGTTTGTGTGACAGATGCTCCTCCACACCATTCAGAGCTGTGTATGAACTATGTGCAGAGGATTCTGGGTAATGTAGGAGAAGTGTGCAAACGGTGTGGAGGGTATTTACAATGTGTTTGAAGGGGGTTTACCTTCAATGATGTGTTTCCGCGACAACCCTCGCTCCGTCTCTGCCCTGTAAACAAACGAACAGTGACGTCACGGTGATGACCTCACAGAAGAACTGAAACGTTAAACACGCCACAGTCACGTGACTTTAACACTGAGTAATCTCATGCAGTCGACAGGTTCTGTGCGCGGTGCAGAGAGGACACTGTTACTGTCACTAATCTCTTCTTCTCTCTTCAGCTGCTCCTTTAGGAGGAGCTACACCAGCCCGCCTGCCTACACCTCCTCCGACCTCAGTGTCCTCTGTTACACCAACCGTCTGCATGTCCTCCACGAAGCTCCCCTCGGCTGCAGCAGGTCTCACCTCCATCTTTAAATCGTTAATTCTTTCACTCTTGCTGCTTCCTTCAGTCACACTCCAGTGGATGGAGAGGAGCTCCGACACTTGTCTCCGCCTACTCCACCTGTTGTGTCTCTCTTCTTCACCTTCTTCTTGCCCTGACCCCTGGTAGACTCCCCCACCTTCACTCCCCCTGTTCCTGCACCTTCCTCCACCCGTCTCCCTCTCATTCACACACACGTATTCCTTGTGTGAATACCTCCACCTCTCCAGGCTCTCCTCCACCTGCTCCCTACTCTCACCACAGGTCTCAGTGTTGCCCACAGAGACTCCTGACAGACCTCATCCATCAGTCTGTCCTCCACCCCTAGAGAAAAGAGTTCAGAGCTGATTCCTGATATAATCCCGCCCCCGCCTTGACCTAAACCAATCATATAGCATGAAGTCCATCTTTCATATACAGTCTGTTGTCAGTGGTCATGAACAGTAAGCTAAATCTTTGTTTCCTGTGTCGTTGTAGCTTCAGCTGTTCCAGTTTTCAGTGTTTCCGACCGAGTCTTTGTGCTAGTCATTATGTCTCACTGACCTATGGTGCAGAAGCACCTGTGACACACACATTCACACAGCTTCAGTCTGATGTATCTGCAGTCAGAGCTGATCTGAGAACAGTGCAGGCACTCGTGATTATAGTAATATGAAAGCATCACTCACTGTCCGCCCCAGTAGAGCTTAGTGGTCACCACATAACTGGACCTCCTGGTGGAGACACACACACACACACAAGTTATTTCAGTGGTATTGCTGTTGCACCGCCATCAGTCAGTGTGAGAGATGGAGCGCGGTTGGAGGGAGGGGAGGAAACGATGGAGATTAAAATGAGGTGGAGGAGACGGATGGAGGGAAAATCTGCTGAGTCACACATCAACACGTCTTCAAGACAAAACGCACGTTATTATTCTGGGAGTTTGGTCCAGCACAGCGAGCGACCTCGCAAACACAGCAGTGTGTGTGTGCGTGTGTGTGTGGCGTGTGTGTGGGTGTGTGTGTGTGTGTGTGCTGTGTGTGTGTGCGTGTGTGTGTGTGTGTGTGTGTGTGTGTGTGTGTGTGTGTGTGTGTGTGTGTGTGTGGTGGGGGTGTGTGGGTTGTGTGGTGTGTGTGCGTGTGTGTGTGTGTGTGTGTGGGGGTGTGTGTGTGTGTGTGTGCGTGTGTGTGTGTGTGTGTGTGTGTGTGTGTGTGTGTGTGTGTGTGTGTGCGTGCGTGTGCGTGTGTGTGTGTGTTAATGTGAGTCATGCTGAACTTTTGTGTTTACATTAGCTGGACGCTGGTTTTTATGCTAACATGTAATAAGGTTGCTGTAGCAGCTGCTCTGTGCTTCACTGTCAGACACAATGTTTAAATCATTAACCCAACGTTATAAAATATCATATGTTTCACTTATTTATGTTCCAGCACTAAACTGCTCTCAGTTTACTTTAAAAACATGTTTATATACAATATGACATCATAATATAGTCACTTCTCTCATTTTTGCTGTTAAAGATTTAGTGTTAGAAAAAACACTCACTACAAATTCAATACGAATTCAAAATTTTAAATAGGACAAAGATTAAAATTAAGCATAAGCTAAAAAAATGGATCAAAAGATCCCTGAAATTAGTATAGACTTAATATCTTCTTTTAAATCAATACAGTTATTTTTAAAAATGTAAGAAATCACAGAAACGAAAAATATCCCAAACATATATTGATTAAATTCCAATTCAAAGTAAATATTATTAAATTAACTTTTACTTATTGTAAAAAATTATGTTAATCGTATTTTTTAAAATAATGAAGAAATAAATACGTTTGAATAATGAGATAAAATAACATAATTTCCATTAATTACACATTATTTCCAAACCTAAAAAATCTAAAAAATCTAACAAATTGTAATAAATTTAAATACAAAATTTATATCACAGAAAAATGATGAAGTGAATACACAATAAAATAAATCAAATCAAAGCAAAATATTTAAGAGACACTAAAAAAAATGTAAAAACAGGTAAAATATTAATTCACCAGTTTTAAAGCCAGAATCTCGCAATCCCAAACATTGTTGATATAAATGAAATGATTTCAGAAACTGGTCATATTTCCAGTTTACATCCTGTTTTTCTTGGTTTCTCACAGGTGTTATGATCTAATGTTGGCAGTGTTTGTTTTGTGTGACTCCTCCCACCAGAGGATGGCTATGGTTTTTTTTCCCTCTCTCCTAGGAGGTGGACACCTGGGCGTGCCTGCTGAGTAGTTGGGTGGAGTCTCTTCCAGTCCTTGGATTGGATAATTGGCTAATCACCTCCAGTACTTAACTACCAGATCACAGCCACCTGGCCCCCTCTCTCCTAACCTCCACCATCCAACAAAGAACCTGTGTTTTGATTCGTTGCTGTGTAGAGTTTCTTTGACAAAGTGATTTGCAAGTATAACCTTGTGTGTGTCTGGCGTTAGTACTTCAATTTTGTAAATAGCTGTAAATAGATTTGTCAAGTAGCAATCGTGTATTTTGTTCACCTTGTATATATCCTTCACTGCAGCAGCCTAGTAGGCGTGAGAAGCCATTTTTGTTGATTAAGTTTTCTCCTGTTTTTCATTTAGAAAGTTGGGTAAGTGAATTGTCTTTTGTTTGGTTTTCATTTTGTGTAGGAACGTGTAGGGACCACTAGGGAGTTTTGTTTGTTATTTTTGGCACTGCCCACTGCTGAAGAAAATAAATGGCTGCTTAGCACTTTAAAAAGATGTTGTTGGTGTTCTTGCTTGGGTGGTGTGTGAGTGGGACAACTTCTTGTTGCGTTCAATACTCGCCTAGACTAAGAACGTAACACAGGCTAACAGTGACCAGCTGGTTTACCTCCATCCTTTCTTCTTCAGGATGTTTCCCAGAGTCGTCTCCGCCCTGAAACACAAACTCACACAATCAAAGATTTACATCCAGATTTCAGACAATCTTATAAATGTAAGACATTTAACCTTATGATAATTCATCTTTTGTGTATAAACTGAATCAAAGAAACTCTTATGAGAGAAGAACTTGGAGGGTTTATTATAAATAGAATCTGAGGCCGGGATGCTGTTCAGAGTTTACATGTATGTTTCATGTCTCTGAGAGCAGAGGCAGAGGGGTTTTTTGTTTTTTAACGTGCACTCTGCGACGCCCCCCGGCGACCTCCACTGTGTCCATGCAGCCGCCCTGCAGCGGTCTATACATCCTTTCTTATGGACTAATTAAGGCTGCGGTGCAGCGAGGTGGACGGGAACCAGCTGAGATCAGACGAGCAGACAGTCGGTACTGTACCTCCCCGAGGCGTAAACCTCCGCTGTGTCGAACAAATTCACTCCGCTGTCGTACGCCACCGTCATCACGCTCTCTGCCATCTACACACACACACACACATTAATACAAGCACAGATCTGCAGAAGTGGTTATGTAATATGTGTTCATGCATTTAGCACACACACACACATTCCTACATTACTAGCAGTGGACCGTCTGTCTGCACTGACCAAGTGAGGACCTCGTTTCTTTGGAAATATAACTTAAATCTATTTTTTAATGTAATTTCAAACTAAAATGAAACCCGACAAACAGCTTTTTGATTTTTCCTTCAAAACTTTCCAAGCAGGAACTTTGATTTCCTGTCTCCGGAGCCTCGGTCGCCTTCAGTGGAGCCAAAAATGGACATGAAAGGATGTGAAGCAGTTGTTAAAGACGTTCTTATAAAAGTACAGCTGCTTTAACTATATTATTTTTAACATTTAAACATGCTGACGTGACTCAAATATTCCCAAAATAATCACAGACGCTTCATCATTGAATAAATTAATTGTTGCATATAATACACCTCTGACAATAATAGATATATGGAGAGTACAGCTGAACTTTAAATGGCAGAAAAAAGGTCAAACCTAGAAGAGCCACGTTAAAAGTATATACTGACTTCAAATAAATTCACTAGACATCCTGTAGCTTGATTTTAACTGAACCCTTTTGGTTTGCAGGTCCTCCGTTGGTGAGTGGCAGTAGCCAGGTCCACATTTGTGTAGGTAAACAAACACACCAACACTTCGTACCTCATCAGAGATCTGAGAACCAAATGTCACCCATGTTCCTGTGAAGACAGAAAAAAGTAACACTGACTGTGTGTGCTGGATATATGGAAATGTGCTTACAGTGTGTGTCTGCTGCAGCTCTCACCCAGTCCTAAGCAGGACACTCTCAGCCCAGATTTCCCAAGATTCCTGCAAAACAACCAAATCAGCAGGTCCACTGATGGATCATTACACCAGACTAACCCTCCTGTTACATTAACAAATAAATTCATTTATTTATGCATCATTTAAAGGCACAATTAGAACATCGTTCGCAGACTGTAAATGCTGTTTTATAGATTTGTTTTTGAACTACATGGATCTGTTTTCCACACACATCCGCATCATTGTAGTTTGTGTCGCCAGATTCATATTACACAGTCATGATTCAGTTTTTGCTAAATAAATGATGACACGGTGTAATATGTCATGTGTTCATCTGAGGCTGTGTTTAGGTCAGAGTGTTTCATTTATGTCCTGATACGTAAACATTTAGAACTTAAAAAGGTTTAATTTCTTTTATACTTCACTGCACTGATCAGTGTTCATGGTTCCAGTTTGATTCATGGTTCAATCAAGTTTAGTGCTTATTTTTAATGGTTTAACAATCGATTTGTTCTTATTGCTGCTGCTGCTGTTGTTCTTCATTGAGTTTCACATCCTGTGGACTCAAATTCCACTTTCTTGGTCTTCAGTTTGTTGCAACTGTTCTTGTTCTGCTCTGCAGCCTCAAAGAGCTCAGCACAGAGACACTTGAACCAGAAATCCACCTTAGCAGGAACAAAGACTTCTATCATCGCCGGTAAGATAGCGGAGCTGGGATGGCCACAGGGTGAGTCTCTGAGGAGCACCACAGCAGCGACCTCATGGGCCTGCTGGCTGGGAAACGTGAGATGGCTGGTGATTGCTTATTAATGTTCAAAATAAGTTCATGGAGACTCCTCAGTATTTTTTTTTTTTTTTTAAATCAGCCCATTTTACAAGCACTCTTTAAATGACCATAACTCAGTTAGCATTTGTGCCAGAGAGATTTAAATGGTTTCAGAAAGAAGAGAAGACAAGCTTTACGGGTATATTTGATGTAGAGCGTGAAGCCTTCTGAAGGTACTGTCGTCTGAGTACAGGCAGAAGAATCAGCTCTGCCTGCAGTTTACTGTGTGCGCTTCACTTTACCGTAACTCCTCATAACCACTTTGGGCTAGAATAAGTTGAGTTCCCAGTCAGAAATGGAGTCTGGAAAGTCCCATCAACTCACATTTCCAACTAAGCCAGAACAGCTCCAAGTTAACAATTCAAGATGGCGGCACTAAAGGTCAACAGTACCAAAACTTTAAGGTGTACTTCTACCGTTACATACCTGTGACTCAGTAAGTAAGCAGTGCACTGATCAGACTCTATGAATGTTCTGCACTGATGTTTTTTTAAGTGCAAAACAAATAAGTATTATCATGTATTGCTGGTGATACCTAAAAAGTCACGTGTTTCCTCGCTTTATCTTGAACACACTAACTCGGGTTTGACATCATTCCCAAGTTCAAACATCCGTGCTCCGATGTATTTAAGTCCACTCAGTCTGTATGATCATTAAAGGGGTAAATGGACTGCATCATTGTCCTGGACAGAGAAAGATGCTAGTTTCAGCTGGGAACAGTTGGGAGCAGTCGGGAACAGTCAGGAACAGTCAGGAACAGTCGGGAACAGTCGGGAACAGTCAGGAAAAGTCAGGAAAAGTCAGGAACAGTCAGGAACAGTCAGGAACAGTCAGGAAAAGTCGGGAACAGTCAGGAACAGTCAGGAACAGTCGGGAGCAGTCAGGAACAGTCAGGAACAGTCGGGAACAGTCGGGAACAGTCAGGAAAAGTCAGGAAAAGTCGGGAACAGTCGGGAACAGTCAGGAAAAGTCAGGAAAAGTCGGGAACAGTCGGGAACAGTCAGGAACAGTCGGGAGCAGTCGGGAACAGTCGGGAACAGTCGGGAACAGCAGGTACGGCAGCAGGTAGCTCCGCATGTTTGATTAGGCAGCTTTATGCTGAATCCAACCCCAAAAGGGATTTTGAGATCTTTCACTTGCATTAAATACCAACATTAGCTTTGTATGCAGACGGTCAGCGTTGTAGTTTTATCGATGATTTGATCGCGTTAGCGTCTAATTGATTTGTTGCTCTTGTCAGGCTGATACAGTGATGACCACTGTATCAGCCTGACATATAAACCACACGCAGCATCAACAGCCTCCACGAGATTTCATTGGTCATCACCTTGTTAATGTGCTCAGTGGCAATAAAGCACACTGAGGTCATTCAGGGCCAGACTGAGGTCTGCAGCCATGCTAACGAGGACTGCTGCCGCTGCAGTTAGGGAGCAACAGCAGGAAGATTTAAAGTCACTGTTGGAGTCAGCAGCAGTGCATGATGGGAGCTGTGGTCATCAGTCAGGATGATTTAAAGCTTTATGTCGAAACCAATCAACTTATCGCACAGTGTGATTACAGCAGTGCCTTTAATTTAAGCAAACTCGCTGTACATTCATCAACATGAGTGTGAGGTCAGAGGTCACAGAGCTGAGGCTGATTAACGCTGTGCAGATGGTACAGAACATACATGAGGGAGGGAGCGCATGTTTCATGTCAGGATAAAAAATACCACAAAGAGCAGCTTCAGACGGCGCTGCTAAAAATACCCCCAACAGCAGCAGCAGCTGACCAATCAGCTGTGTTTTTACTGACGTTTACAGTTTTCACACATCAAACACAGCCAGACACAAACATCCAAACATCAGCCGGCCGCTTTAGAAACACCTCCACCTCCCCTCTGTTCAAGTCTGGCTCTGTTGAAATGACCTTCAGTCTGAAAACCAGCGACACGCTTCAGTGATCGAACAGAAAGAGACTCAATTAAAGTCTGACACGTAAACTGACTCGAGTAATTCAAGTCTGCAACACTCATTCACATCCAAGACCGAGGCGCTTGTGTTCGAGATCAAACAAAGGCTCACATCCAAGTGGAATAACTACAAATCCATGACATTTACCTATAAGTCTGAGGCAAGAAAACAAGATTCACATGCAAGTTACCAAGTCTTACACCAGCTCATTGAGGTTTCAACAATCGAATTCAAAGTCGAGTCTGAAATCATCAATGATGACTCAAATATGAGTCCAAGCTGAAAACATATTCATGTTAGTGTCCAAGTTAAAGTTAAATCTAGGAACACGTCTGAGCTGAAAACATCCAAATTCACATTAAAGTTCAAGTTAAATCCAGCTGTTTTTAAAAACTGCACTTCAAGTATTTCATTGAGGACACATCCAAGCAACAATAATTACAACCCAAGTCCTGATTAAAGTCAACAGTTTAAAAAATGCAGTCTGAGACCAAATTACTGGACAGAAGCTGTTTACAATGTGCACATCAGATAGATTACATTAAAGTACAAGTCAGGTTAAATAGATAATAATTGATATATATACATATTAGAGTCCAAGTTTGTTCCACCGTCTTCAAACAAGTCAGCACACAGTAAGAGTTTATCATGCAGTTCAAAGGCATTATTTCCAAGTCTGGGTCAAGTCTAAAATCAATTACAGTCAAGTGAATCATGCATGTAGTCCAAGTCCACAACCAAAGCGTGATTTAGACTTCTGCAGGAAATCTATACTGTAACTTGTGATGTAAGTGGAAACCTCTTTTAACCCAGTGCTCTAACCTCACAAATCATCCAGTCATTGCATCGAGTCTGCGTTTAGCCGCATTCTCGGGAGGCTCACGTCAGGTGACGTGGAAGAATATGGGGCTAAAAGGAGTTTCCAGTTATGCCCTGAGTTTTGTCATTGATTTCCCGCAGACGCATAATTCGAGATTGTTTCTCAAATAAAGTCATTTTTCATCTTGAGACAACAGGATTCATACCAGATCCAAGCCACTGGTTTTAAAATGTAGTCTTAGCCCAAGACATGAAACCAAGCAACGCTGTCATCAATACTCCTTCATAGCCGGATGTCAATAACGTGCTTCATTGTAAGTCTTGTAAACCATTTCTGTGCCTACGTGTGAGCTCCGGTCTGAGTTCGTCAGTCTTGCTCTAGCTGTGACAGTCCAGGTCCCCAATAATCACGTTTAAGAAAACTGGCAAGTCAAATGTGATTGATATTATATGTTTGATTGAGTCCAAATCATAGACGTTCATGCACACGTCTGAGACATTAAGGCCCAGGTTAGTGTCAGTAGAGTCCGAGTCACTTGTGCTTCAGTCAAAATCAAGTCATTGATGTACATGAAGTCAGGATCAACAGGTACAAAGACACGGAGATTCCAAGTCATCGGTTTTAGTACCTGAGACCAAGCTTTCAATGCTAACATGAGAATCATAGTCAGCAATAGTCATGTCAAATAAACATCCAAAGTTTCATGTCCAAATGCAAATCCTGACAAAATCATTAGATGGGACACTTTTATGTCAGTGATGAAGTCCTGGTGTTAGATTTATGTCCACGTCCACTTTATTCTTGGTCTGGTACAAGCTCTGATCTTCATATGTGAGTCATAATCTGAAAGTGAGTCAAACAGACGTCCGAGGTACTCGTGAGTCTGTGCCCAGGTTGGTGTCAGCTCACTGCATGTGCTTCATGTTTATGGTGACTGATGTTAACGCCTGAGTCCAGGTCACAGTCCACGATGAATTCATCAATATTCAATCAGGATCAATTCTGAGCCTCGCTTTGAGTCATCAATATCTGAGAGACGAGTCGCCCTGAGACGCACACTCGTATCAATATCTGGCTTCAGACCATTAATATTTAACCCGACTAATCAGTATTCAGACTACATACATGTCACCTGATCGGCTCTATCAAACGCATCAATCAGCAATATAGAATCAATGCCAGGGAGGGGGCGGATCAATATCTCTGATCGGTTTGCTGTACTAGCTCGTTGTTGCTGGTCCTGACAGAACGACCCCGAGTACACACACACACAAACACACGTGTATGAAACATGAACCTGAGTCACGCTCTGCACCTGTCGGGTCACATGACCACCTCTTTGTGTCACTCTCACTGCCTCACCTGTACTTCATGTTGCTATAACGCCCGAGGGCCTCCTTCATGTGGGCGTGGCCTAGCAAGGTGTTCCGCTCCAAAGGCTCGGCCCTGACCTTTACCTGGCAGATGGGGGCGCTGCTGGTGTTCGCCGCCGCCCTCCGCTCCTTCAGCTGGTGCTCGCTGGCCCCTCCACCGCCCCCACCTCCTCCCATGTTACATGCTATGGACACCTGCATCCTGATTGCCGCGGTAACGAACCTTATGATTATACAAAGAGTTCTAAAGTCTCAAAGCATGATGAGGAGACCGCCGATGCCGCCAAGGATGCCAGTCGCTATGGTTACGATGGAAAGAATTCATGAGTGGGATGTCAAGTTTGAGTCCACCCGCTGCGTTTGAGCCAATCAGCCAATCAAAGAGATGCAAACAACTTTCCTTCAGTGTGTCCGTCTGTCGGACACCACCGTCCCACAACAGGAGCCCCGAGGAGGAGCACAAGGAGGAGGAGGAGATGATGAAGAGCGTCCCAACAAAGAAGAAGAAACAGAGACGAGGGAACGCGATGCAGAGATGAACGCAGGAAGAAGAACTGGGCGTCTGTCCGTCCTCTGGACTGTGCCGCTGAGCAGGAGAGGGGGAGAGAGGGAGCCCCTCCCCCGCCTGTCATTATTCAGAGCTGGTTGGCTGCACACTGGCCGAGCGAGCATTCAACAAAGAAAGAGAGAGAGGGAGCGCGAGGGCTGTCACTGTGCAGAGAGCACTGTGATAATTGCTACTGTCAGACAGCATCATGGGAAACATGCTGTTAATGTTAGCGAGCTGGAAGCAGCTGAAGGATCTCACCTACAGCCCCAGCACACCTGAGCCTCCTTCATCTGCATCGCATTTAATGAGAAACATGCAGATTAATGCCTGCAAGAGGCAATCGCGACCTGCAAAGAAAAAGAATTAAAAATGTCCCCTCATACATCAGCTATTAAACCCCGGAGAGCGATTGCTGAACAGCAGATAGACGCAAGCAGGAAAAAGCAAAAAGACAACTGTGAAAAATCAAAAAATGACAGAAAAAACAAACAAGAATGGAACAAATTTGACAAAAAAACCAACAAAAACAGAAACAAGAAGGAGAAAAACATGAAAAAGGAATCAAATTGATGCAAGAAATGAAGAAAAACTACAACGACAACATGACCCCCCAACAAAAACAACCTTTACCAGGAAAAACAACAGCAAAAAAATGTAAAAACTCATAAAGGGTCCTAAAAAGCCAATTAAGTCTAAAAATGATAAAAAACAAAAATGATTTAAATGCCTCAAAGGCACAAACAGTTACATGGAGGGGACTTTTCCAACTACACATGCCCTCAAAGGGTCACAAAGCTAGCACAAGACAACCCGAGAGAAGCAAAAACGGGGGAAAAGCTACTACAAAAGAGAAAACATGGACAAATAAGAAACGTTTCAGATTTTCAGTGAAATTACAAGTCCATAAAAAAACTACAAACATCATGGCTGCTTGTTTTTGCTGTCACTGATAACAAAACAGCGCCACCTGTGGCCGCAGGAGGAACTACAAGACAAGATCCTGAAGCTTGGAGGACTCACATAAACTGAGAGAAGAAGAAGACACATGAACCCTTCTCGTATCCCTGATGAAAGTTGATTTTTGGCATTGTTTAATTTCTCAGGATGTTTCCTGCACATGACAAGATGATGAAGACCCTCCCCCACTCCTCTTCCTCCATCGGACACACTCGTGTGCACTCATAAATGCGTTGCAGTAGTGCATTAGATGTGAGTGCAGACTCGGCAGGACGCCCGAGGCCAAAGGTTTGGTGTCACTAATGTGCATTACAAGAGTAGCTGCACACTTAGACGCTGCCTCCATCTCTTCCTGCTCCATCACAAACACTTCACCACAGAAACGTGGCTCCACGAACCTCCGAGCGATCAGGAAGTATCATCATCAAACCTTCATCTTTGTCTGCAGGCTCCTCTCAGCAGAGACAGGCCATCACATACACGCTAACGTTTACTAACGAAGGTTTCTGCCTGCATTCTGTCTGTTCGTCTGTTTGTGTTTTAATAATAAGAAAAGTAGCTTTTGTTCTGCCATCATCACTCCTATGCAGAATTAGAATTATTAGTATAAATATTACTATTAGTAAATACATTTCAGTGTTTATTTTGAAAAGCCGTGTTTTTTCCTCAGTGTTTATTTTGAAAAGCCGTGTTTTTTCTCAGTGTTTATTTTGAAAAGCCGTGTTTTTTCTCAGTGTTTATTTTGAAAATAGCACATTAATATATTTTTTAAAGCTGATAAATAATTTTAACTAATTCTTCATTCAGAAGTCCTATTTCAAATCTGTCCAATTTAAGTGCTTAAGTCAGGTTTAATGATTATTATTATTTTTTATTATTATCATTATTATTTTTCACGCTATTTTTGTAAAACATTATTTTAATTTTATTGAATCTTTTCGAAAACAACACATCTCTGTTCCCATATTATATATTTTTTAGATTATTACAGGTTTAAGACACGTTTAGACATATTTTTTATTTTTTATTACAGTGAGCATCCATAGAAAATACAACTCAAAACTGGAAAAACTGACTTCTTTCTCTTCTGTTAGAGGTTTCATTGGAAATCTATCAGCTTAATGCTAAGTGGTCTGATGACTTTCAGTTATTAATAAAAACACATTGATGGGAAAATCAAACCCATTCAGAGCTGCCATTAAAGAAGAGTGTAGTTCTGAGTGATTTGATTTCTGGCCTCTACTGTTTTATTATTATGTAAACATCTGTGTTGGGTGTAGTATTTAGCCAGTGGCACTAACTCTCCAGTGGAGACGTCCCAGTGGAAATCTGATGAAACACTGAGCTTATTTTGTTTTTTTAATGAGGTTTACATGGACGTCTGTCACCTGTTCTCTCACCGAGGATCACTCTGTACTGAAACCCAATGATTTTACAGAAGGTTGTCAGACACAGGCAGGACTGTGTTTGGTAATGTAGCGTGACCTCGGTCTGCAGAACAAACTGGTCTGTTCATCGACATATTGATCAGGTATCGGCTCGCGTGCTGCTGCTAGCTGCTCACATATTTACACTGTTTCAGTTTTATATATGATAACATTAGCTGAAGTCAGGGATGATGCAGCCCTCACTCTGAACACACACACACACCGAGCTGATAAACGACTGGAGCAGAAAGTCTTTAATAACAGAAATGTGACTCAGCAGCTCCAGGAGCCAATCAGAGTGAGCCGAGGAGGACACCACACACCGGTCTGACCAGTAACAGCTGCTCTCCAGGTTAACCAGTTCAGCTATTTTCACATTAAAACCAGCTCATCACTGTAGCCCAGTAAAACCAGTTCAAACTGCCATGTGGTTCAAATTATGTGTTTCAGTGTGCCTGTGCCCTCTGGTGGTTACTCCGTGTTACTGCACCTGTCTTTTATGTCACCTGTATTGCATGTCCCTCTGCTCCATGGTGATGTCACACTCCTTCAGGTAGATCTCAAGGCGTCGCCTCTCCATCAGCCTCCGGGCGGCCTCCAGGATCTGAGATGCCAACACCGACTCATCTTTCTCCTTCACATCCTTCTTCACTTCCGTTTTCTCTAGTTTCCCAGAAATCCCCCTGTTTACTTTGGGCTTCTTGCTGAAACCATAGATCTCCTCCACTGACAACTTTCCAGCTTTTCCTGCTACGGCTGCTGAGGGTCCAGCGGCTCCTGCGGCTGACGCCCGACCCGCAAACATGGCTGACACTGAAATGATAAAACAGGCCTTAAGTCAGCAATTTAACCCAGGAACCCATTAGCTGTGTGGTATTGTTGCGTTTATTGTTCCAGGCTTTAGATGTATAATTTACAAGTTTGCAAAATGCTGCCTGTGTGTAGCTACAGTGACTGATCCCACAGTCTTACCAGCCTTCCTGCAAATGCGGTCTATCCAAGACACTGTGACAATCAGGGTACAGAAACTTCCAGAACAGAAAGCTAAACGTTCCAGTCTCTGATTTCTGTACTCAAGCACATCCTGTCATACAGAAGCTTTTTCAGCAAACTTAAAATGATCGTGCATGTACCTTCTTGACACATAACGATGCAGATGGGTCACACATTTGTAACAAAGGATAAGTACAGCAGCTTTCTAGTTTGAAAAATAATAAAATTACACCTGTATGGATGATGTCCTGCTTCGCTGTAACACAGTTTACACATCTGAGCTCCAATGTAGCAGTTTAGACTTTCACGGTTTTCCCTGCTATTCCTGGCTGTTGTTTTAATACCAGCAGAATGATTTTGTCTTCTGCTCTAGGCTGTGGCTACTCCATAAATGACAGGTCACTGTCATGAGGTTACCACAAGCCAACAGATGGTGCTGCTGTGGTTCTTGTATTCAGTTTAGGGTCTGGAGTCCCACAGGGCTCCATTCTTGGTCCTCTACAGTTTCATTTCTACATGTTTCTCCTTCATCAGCAAACACACAATCAGTTATCAGAGCTGTGTAGATGATGCCAGCAGCAGCTGCCTCAGGATTACAGCGTCACTTCAGATGCTGGAATTATATCAATCTGTAATAGACTCCACATTAGCTGTAGTGCATATACCTGCTTACAGAACTTATTTTTATACTCATGTCTGCCTCAAACTGTAGCTGACCTCACCCTTACAGCTAGGTACACTTTCTGCTTTGTCAAACAGTTTTGTTGATCCTCGTCTACTTTTAACAGTCAGTTTAATCCTGATTTGTGCTCTACACACAAACTTCACCTTTAATGATAAAAAGCTAGTTTTACAGCATGTGCATGTCGTACCTGTTTGTCTGGTTCCTGTCGCCCGCAGCGTCCGTCCACCTTCATCTGTCTGTCTGTGTCCCTGCTGCTGCTCTCATATTAATCCCGTTGGCCTGATCCCACCAATCAGAGAGCAGATATCATGTCTGTCTGATTCAAAAAACCAAAAGTCTGAGTACAGATGTTAAACATGGCGTCCTGCCCATCAACCTCATGTATCTAGCTCTAATCTCACACACACACACTCACACACACACTTAAGTCTTTTTAAATAGAGAGAGGACAGTGGTAGAGTGAGATAGACAACCTGTCCTGGTTCAGGGAAGGCCCTGAATGCACCACGCAGCAGTGGATTAACCTATTTGTGTTCCTGCGTCCTCTAAACGTTCAGAAAGCCGAGGCTTCCTTCACAGCAGCAGCTCGAGTGACGTGTGTCTGATACAACAGTACACACACGGTGGAGGAAACATCTGTAAACATCTGTTGTGCTTTTATCTTCATCTGTGTGTAATCCATCACATCATCTGTCCGAGCGGCAGCAGCCTCCACCTGCTGTCCACAGATTTCATTTTAAACCCTGAGATGCAAACATCTGGCAGAGACGGCACACACACAGAAGTTATAATAGCCCTGTGTTCACTGACACCTGAGGGAAACCCCCATGACCACAGGGTGGGGTTTTACGGCTGCCTTAATCTTTCACCTCCTCTCCTCCTCCCCATCGAGAGGAGCTGGTTGAGGTCGTATGAGGAGGCCAGCCCCAGGACATGATGGAAATTATTATCTCTTTATTATTTTTATATACAGATTATTATATCTCAGACGAGTGAAGGGGAAATTGTTTCACCTGCTCACACTGATTTTTCTTGCTCGTTGTGATTCCTGTGACGGTAACATTGATACTTTTTGTTTCGTGAGGTCAAGTTTTGCACGTTTAACAGTGTTTTTTTCCACATTACAATCCTGGCAAAGGACC
>NW_024583151.1:128495-131305 GCF_018398535.1 Haplochromis burtoni | reverse complement strand
ACCTCCTCCTTGGAGATGCCCGCCTGCTTCTTGCGGTTCCACTCGTTGTAATACAAACAGTTTCCATTGCGGTCAAATATGTACAAGTTATGAACCGTCATCTGCAACACAGCCGATCACAAATCAATTAACAGACATCCACCGATGATCACTCAGTGGCTCGGGGTATGCCGAATCAAAGACGAACTCCTCCACAACATAAAAAGTGTTAACATTACTTTCTGTCCCGTTGGTATTCTTTTTACTGCAAAGTTTTAAATACCAGGGATAAAATTGCACATTTTTTATTGTAGTCTGGTCCTCCGCGATGCTCAGACGTAACACAACAGCCACTAAATTATCGGTTAACCTCATTTAAACACACCAGCTTTCTCTAATATGTTTAATTACTCCATTTAAAGGAGAAAAACACATTAAATGTTTTAAAATAATCGTTATAATCAGGTTTAGCCGAAGTTTGTCTAATCCAGCTCAGTGTTTACCTTATCTTCCTGTTTCTCGCAGGACCCCAACTGCAGAGCTGTTCACTTAAGTGCCCGAATAAAACTGTTTCGAGGAAATTTATACAGCTAAGTTAGACTCTCTGAATTGAAAGAAGGTTGAATTATTAAATCCAACTTGTAATTTAATCATATGTGAGTTGGTTTGTAACATGGATATTCCGCTAATAGCGTAAATAAAATAATGTTAGGCTTTGTGCGCGGACAGCCTCTACTGAGTCCAGTTATTCATAGAGAGAAGATGGCGGCAGCACCGGTAATGATGCCGTACTTCGGCCAGCAAATTTCGTCCAAAAGTGACCTGGTCCCGGACTGGACCCGCCAGGAAGTCAGCACCGGGGTAAGTACGTGGTCTGTGGTGTTGGGCCGGGCCGAACAAGGCCCGGTTCGGTCCCGGTGGAGCGTCTTTAAACGGCAGGTAGCGGCTGAATGAGACAGCAGTTCTGCAGCAGCTAACGGCGGCTAACGGTAGCTGTGTTTGTGAGGAGATTCGGAGCACAGCGGGACCGGACCGGGCTAAACTGGGGGGTAGAGTCCGCGGAGACACACGTGTATCGGGTGGTTGATGGAAGATATTTAAATAACTACAGGGACGCGTGGAGAGCTGGCTAACGCTATGGTTGCATTAAGGGACAGACGTTTAACATTTCTTTGTTTTTCTCACTTGAGCGTTTTCAATGTGGCTTAAATGGCTTGTCCGATAATGAGCTCACCCGACAAAGGAGTCATTTAACAGTCTGAGGAGGAGGAACACGGAGGGTGATGAAGCTGAGAGTTTAAACAGGAGAGATGCTGTCCGATAATGAGTGCAGGGTGTTTATCAGCCCGTTTACCTGTTTGTTTGTTGTCGTGTGTCAGACCACCATCATGGCCGTGGAGTATGACGGAGGAGTGGTGATCGGGGCCGACTCTCGCACCACTACAGGGTGAGAAAACAAACACTGAACACGTGATGAGTGCAGGAAACACTCCTTTAACCTCACCTGTCTGTGTGTGTTTGTTTCAGAGCGTACATCGCCAACAGAGTCACAGACAAACTGACTCGCATCCACGACAAGATCTACTGCTGCAGGTCAGTCCTGCTCACTGGGCTCCATCACAGGAACTCTAATCAGAGCACAGAAAACCTTTCAGAATAAAACAGTTATGTTTTTACTCTCAGGAAGCTCAGTCTTTCAAAATAAACTTGGTTAGAATCAGCAGTCCTCACAGAAACCCACAGTCTGCAGTCAGGACATTTTTAGGGACTCTGTAGCCTTGCAGGAACACAAAGTAACCGCTTTAGCAACCCTGAAAACCACAGAGACATGAAGGGATCTAAAGCCTGGGACCAAGTTTAGGATCTCTGGGCTTCTTATTAAATTTTTGTGCCACTATCATCTTAAATAATATTAACAAGAACTTTTCTGAAGAAATTTAAAGGGGCCTGCCAGTTGGTGCGTATCAGTCAAGCCCGAATTGCAGTTAGACCAGTCAGGTCCAGCAGGCCTCAGGCTGGAGCATCAAACGGCTTACAAAACAGTTTGTCTGTCTTTGCTCAATGTGATGGAAATTTCCAAAATATTGTAGGTTTCCCTGCAGGCCCTTAGTGAAGGTCTTTCTATTGTCTTGTGTGGGTTAAAGGTAAGTGTTTATATATATATTAAAGGTATATATGTTTATGAACATGCTAGAGGTTGTGGATCTCTAACTACATTCCATAACATTACATTACTCCATCTAGTGTGGTACCAGCAGGGTAAAAGCTAATTATTGCTAATACGCTAATGGTAGCATGTGGGTTATCACTAGCATGTTAACAGGTTAACTAACATTAAGCTAATAGTAAGTGAACTGTAGCTTTTACATCAAAGTTAGCTGAAATGCTAATATTAACTGACATTAGCACGTGGGCCAGCAAGTTGTATAAAATGAACAGGAGTGCACGTTCAGCAGAACCTAAATGGCCTTTAATTGGGCTCCGACTGATACGCACCAACTTTCAACTTTCTGTAGAAATGTTCTTTCTAAAATGTTTTTAAAATGATAGCGGCACAAACATTTGACACCACTTTGTCGGATTTGAAGAAGGGGGGTCTGTTGAACCTTTGAGATGCCTGATGTTTCTGTAGCACCTTGAAAACTTGTCTGAGAAACTCTTGCCCTCCTGATGAGCGGCTCCTCAGCAGACGTCATGTTTGTGTTCGGCTGCAGTCTGCACTCACATCTAATGCACTACTGCAGCGCATTTATGAGCGCACACGAGTGTGTCCGATGGAGGAAGAGGAGTGGGGGAGGGTCTTCATCATCTCGTCAGTGCAGGAAACATCC
>NW_024583151.1:107068-127358 GCF_018398535.1 Haplochromis burtoni | reverse complement strand
GGCTGATCTGCTGCGAGAGGAGACCAAAGGCTGGAGGGACGTTTCCACTGCCAGGTCACATGGGACGACCGACACTCACTGTTACTGAGTGAGAGAGGGGAGGCGTGAAGTCCACTTTTTCACCTGGACTCTTTATTAAGGAATAAGAAAGTGGATGTTCTCCGTCTCAGCGACCCTCCTTCACCCATGAATCTGAGCTCTTCCTGTGTTTCCCCTGCTTGCAGCTCCACCTTCATCCTCCACCCCCCCATCCCTCCTCTGCACGCGCTCAGACCATCTCAGGCTCTGACGGACTCGTGCTGCTCACGCCGGTGTTGAGGTCGTTACAGTTTCTGCTTAGCAAAAGTTTTATTAGATCTTTTCTTTTTACTTTATTTGTTTGTTTTTATTTCCAGGTGGGGTTTAATCTTATAATATTTTAAATGTTTCCTATTTTTTTATGATTTTTTTTTTTAAATCATTTTCTTATTTTTGTTTTTGTTCTTTTAATTAAAAAAAATCCCTTTTCTCAGTTAGTATTTATTTATTCTTTATTTTTACTTTATTTCTGCATTTTGTGTTTCCCATTATGGTTTTTTATAAGTACATATTTTATACCTCTATTTAAATTTTGTTTTTGTTTTTTATTTGTGTGCAGTTTAATAGTTTCATTTCTTTTTTTAAATAAATTTTTTTTATGATTTTTATATTTTTTAACCTTTTTAATATTTTTTCCACTAATTAAAAATAAAATATAAATAATATTTGGTCTTTTTCATAATAGTTTTTCTGTCTTTTCGTTGTTATTTACTAATCCCTTATTTTTATTTATCTTATTTGTTTCAATCATTTTTAGCTATTTTAAAAATTTCTCTGTTTCATTTTTCTGCAGTTCTGATTTTATTTCTTTTCACTTCTGATAATATTAAGTTTTAGGTTTTAAACTTTTAAATTCTTGATTTTTCCGATTTATCTGACTTTTTTTTATTTTAGGAATTCTTTTTAATTTCGACTCTCTTGCTATATTTTTTTGTCATTTTAAATTCATTTTATTTTGTTTTTCACCTTTTCAATTTAATTTAATTGAATGATTATTTTTATTTCTGCATTTTGAATCGTCGTGTCTTCCTCCGCTGTTGTGACATCACTGGGGGGCGGGACTCTCACCTGTCTGTCAAACGTGTCCGCTCGTCAGTCAGGTGACAGTTTCCCACAGGCCTCCTGTCCTCTCCATCCTTCCTCCTCCTCCTCCTCCTCCTCTCCTTGCTTTGTTCTCCGGGCCGTTCACACCTCTGCCGACAAAGAGCAGAAACAAAGAGCAGCAGCAGGAGGAGGAGGAGGAGGAGGACACCTGACTCTGTCTTTTGTCCTCAGACTGGGAGAAAGAGGAGCTCTCGGCCTCCTTTCATCTCTCTCTCTCTGTCGGGACTGAATGTCTCTCGCCCGCTCTCACCTGTCTTCATGGAGCTGCAGGTGAGAAACTTCAGCCTGACTGTAACCCCGCCCCCTTTAACGTGACAGTTAAAACGGAAACCTGGATCCTCACCAGTCTGACCAGTTTAACTCCAAACATCCAGAAAACACTTCACCTCCTCCTCACAACAAACTGCTGGAAACTCTTCAACAGTCGTGCTGATGTTCGTTTTCATGAACAATCCGAGGCCGTGCCGCTGAGGATTATGGGATAGATTTATCTCCTGTCCTTCCCTAAAGGAGGCTCCAGTGTCTCCTCAGCTGAAGAATGCTGTGGAGGCAGTGCAGCTCCTTCCCTCCATGTTTGGGGAGTCACTGCAGGTGTGACTGTTTCTGCAGGAGGTCAGAAACTACCTGAGAGTGAAAGCATGGCTGCTGAGGAGTGTCCTCCCCCTCAGGTGTGGATTTAGTTTGTCAGACAGGACGAGAGACATTTACATAACAAACACCCACAGAGAGAGAGAGAGAGGAACCCTGCTTCAGTTTCTGCTGTTTTATCTTTAATGTGGAGAAAACGAACCAGAAACAACATCAGCACAGTCTCTCTCTCTCTCTCTCTCTCTCTCTCTCTCTCTCTCTCACACTCCACACACACACACACACACCACACACACACACAGACAAACAGACACACCACACACACACACACACACACAGACACACACACACACACAGACACACAATCACAGCACACACCACACACACACACACACACACACACACACACACACACACACACACAGACACACACACACACACACACACAGACACACAACGCACACACACAGACAGACACACCACACACACACACACACACACACACACACACAGACACACACGACGCACACACACACACACACACACACCACGCACACACACGCACGCACACAGACACACACACACGCACACACACACACACACAGGACTTCTCGTCAAGCTGAAATGTGACTTTTTCCCACTGTCAAAAGTACTGACCACTGATTAGAACCAACAGGAATAAATAAATAAGACAAAGTGTAATAAATGTGTAATAAATGTATAATAAATGTGTAATAAAGTAATAAAGCGCAGCACAGTGATGCAGATATGTGTCAGTACCATGTGTGTTCATCAGCTTTTTTTATAACTGATGATTCAGCCCTGATTAGAAAGACAACAGACAGATTAAAACACAGAAAATATGATTTGTTTAGACTTTTATTAAAGCTGGTTTGATCATTTTGTTCATATTTTATTTAATTTCTTTAATTTTTCAGGAGCTGAACTAGAGAAATTTTCTTAGGGTGGCATGAAAATCAAATAGGGTGGCAAAATGAAAGCTTTTAAAAAACACACGTGCAGGTACATGTGTCTAAAATGAGTCAAGTGCAGTAGGTTTACACGTTTGATATAAATACAGTCTATTTTCTCAGCTCACATGAATGAACATCTCAGTTAAATTAAACATGTGAGTTTTCATTGTATTTACTGTGTCGCCTGTATAATAAATAAACATGTAGCCATGGGGCGGTTCATTACAAACACAAGTCTCACTTAAGTTTCACCTTTTTTTGTTTGAAAACAAAAGATGTCATGAACAAAATCTGAAGCCAAATTTGTCAGGATTTGTTGGATGAACCCTCTGAGGTCCAGAATATAATTGGCCATTTTGACTCGCTTTGATTTTCCATTAGTATTTTATCCTTTCTCCGCTGCCTTGCTTGGGATCATTCTTTCCGGCTCAAACTCACGTGTCTGAATTTTCAGTTGTTTTTTTTATTGACATTCTGTAGTAACACAACTGATCTGAAATCACACAAAAACATAAAATCCTACTATCAGTTATATGTTTTGTAAAAACCACATGTTTAGTAAATTATTTTCTGCACACATTTTGGTAAAAAATAAGCTTATAAACAGCTATTTATCTAAACATGCAGCCAATGCATCTTCCGTTTGTTGTACAACCATTTAAAATACTACTAAAACTAAACCAAAACAATCAGGTGTCACGATAAGATGCCCACAAATTATGTGTGCCGGTAAAAACAGGACGCAGGAGAACACCACGGGGATAAACCTTGACAACAGTCTGGATTTCGACCTGGAGACAGTTTACACTGCTTTGTGACATTCATTATTACTCTCATTGTCATACGAAACAATACAGTGACTACACAACAAACTACACAAAACAACACAACACACTAACTACACACTTCGCCACAAATCGGGCACATTGCCGCGCGTATAGATCCGTCCCTGCTTTTTTAAGGAATTTGAAGTTTTTGGTCGATTTGGTCTCCAGGTTTCAAAAACAGACATGCGCAGACACGTTCTCTCCACATTCCTTCACAGACTGTCTTCGCTGAGCCCCGCCCCCTTTGGAATGGCAGGCTCCTTCAGCCACTCACACTGCGGCTGCGGGTGTGTGGGCGTGGTCTCATCCAGAGGTGGAGGCAGAAAGTTGGAGCAGCTTTTGTTCTCAACTTTTTGTACGCGTGTGAGCTGGAGCCGCAGACTGGAAGCACTGGGAGCGCTGGTGCGAGCTCCGAGAGTGTGTGTCCGCGCTGTGTGTGACTGTAACTGCGGCTGTGTGTGTGAGTGAGTGTGTCTGTGGTTCGGGACCCCCACCTCCAGCTGTCCCACCGACCCCTGCGCGCTCTCCAAGCCGCCTCTCGCTGCTCCTCAGACGGCCTCGCAGGCAGCCGCGCCCCGCTGCTCTACGCTGGAGGAGAGAGGAGGAGGGGATGGAGGAATGAGGGGGAGCCGGGTGGGAGCAGAGAGCAGGCTGAGAGCTCGGAGCGGCTGAAGGAGCCGGTGCCGTGACTCCCTCCGGCCTCCATCTTGGACACTTTGAGGACTTTTTTCTTTTTCTCGAACTTTTCGGCTCCAATGAGGCGCGCGCGGCCGGCGGAGACCGAGCCCAGCTGACGTCAGTGATCGGTGATCGATAGGTGCGACCGGGACGGAGTAATGGGGGCTCAGCGGGGCCCCGTGGCCCACGGCCGGGCCTCCTCCTGCCGCGGGCTGCTGCTCCTCCCGCTGCTGGCGGTGCTGCTGGGCTCCTGCAGGGCGGAGGAAGGTGAGTACTGATCAATACACTCGTTATCGACCACAGCTGCTGATCGATCAGACTGCATCGGCCCAGAAACGATGACGCAATGTTACAGACCCATCGAGCCTCAGAGAGAGGTTCAGTCACACACCTCGGAGGGGAAACCGGACCCCTTCCTTCTTCTTCTGTGGTTAATACGTTTTTACATTCAGCTCAGAGAAGTTTGACAAATATTCAAACAAAAGTACACAAATGTACAACTGATGTGCTTTCACTGCCGCTCAGACTCTGCGGCAGTGAAATCCGTCTTTACTGCAGTAAACTCGGGTTTCTTGGCTCCGTCTGTCCCATCAGCAGGTCTGTGTTCAGGGTTTGACCCTGTGGTTTATGATAAATAGGATTCCTGTGACACTGCACAGCGAGAAGACCTTGTGCCTGTAAGCAGGTGCAGGTAGTGAGCTGTGCACACCTTTACCTGCATGTTCATGAGTAGCTGACTAACTGCTTGCGTCCGTTGCTCATACCGAGGCTGCGGGTCAGCCTCCCCGCCTCTGTGAGCCTCTGCAGGGCGACGGCGTGGAGCCATGTGGCGCTCTGAGGGTCTGATGAGGGCTGTTGTTGTGTTGTTGTGGCTCTGCGGTTTACTTCTTCACTCATTCTAAGGAGCCTCCACAGTAATGACATGTTAGCTGTGGCTGTGAGCGGGACACACGGCAGGTCAAAGGTCAAGGTCGAGCAAAACAGAACAGCAGACAGTTTGAGGCTTTAGGTGGAAACAGCTGAACGTGTTTGTGTTCTCACTGTTTTAGTTTTAACACAACACAAACATAAAACATGAGAAAAATCTCAACCGTGACTTAAAGTTGCTGTTTAGAAGATAAAGTGTGTAGAAATGTTTGTGCTGATCAGATTAGAAATCAGATTCACTCAAATCCAACCTTTTATATTTTGTGCGTTACAGTAAAACTTAAACTGAAAACTTATGTGCTTTTAAAAAAGTGTCAAACATTTTGTTAACGTGTTTTATTTACATCATGATAAAATCTGAAAGAGCCAATCAGACATCAGGACAGCAAACACGGGGGGAAATAAATAAACACGTGAGAATAAAACGATAAGAAACGAGGAAGCATCCTGTTCACTGAGAAGTAAACAGAAAAAATCAGTAGTCACTGAGAGCGCACACTCACAGTTTACCGTGAGCCTATCATCGGCTGTGACCGAGCAGGACGCCGTCTGAGCGCGCTCAGTCGGCTCCAGCGTTTCTCCGGTTTTTGTTGTTGAGCTCTAACGTGAGAGGAGCCCAGGCTGAGCTGAGCTCCCTCAGACAGAGCACGCTCAGACAGAGCTCTGGAGCTTTTTACTGCAGCTGATTTGAGGATTTATTGGTTATTGATCAGGAATCCTCTTACACGTTCAGTGCTGTGTCTGAGCAGCAGTAAAAACAATCATCCTTCTGTCATCACGCGACTCCACCGTGTTTAAATTCAGTTTTTAGCTTCAGGGCCATCTGGAGATAACAAATCAGCGTTAGCGCTTTCAGGCTGTGTTAGCTCAGAGAGCAGAAGCTCGCCGGTTTATTAGGACCAGCTAAATGTGACACGGTTTAGTTTTCCTGATAAAGCGGTCATGTGATCAGAGAAGCTGCTGTTTCCAGAGCGCCTGTTGACGCCCCAAAAAACCTAAACCAGCTTTAAAACTGTTAAACATGCGTGCTGATACCCGCTGAGGGGAGCCAGTTTAAAACCAGCAGGCAGGAAACCAACGGTGCTGCAGCTGCTTCAGATCAGCATGTGACTGGTTACCAATACCTTATCTATCATGCCGTTTGTCAACACAAAGGAGCAGCTGACTGTCACGTGACCCCCCTCCCCAACAGGAAGAGGACAGGAAGTAGAGACGCAGGGGCCGAGGGTCTGAGAGCTGAAACAACAAACTGTTTGATAGCTGATAAATGGTTTAGCTGCAGGGTTATTGATCTACAGATACCTGCTCGTTAGTGCTCGGTAACATTTCACTCATTAAAACCGGAGCCGAGACTTCTGGCAGCCATGTCATTGGTCAGGTAGTGCCATTAAAAAGGCTCCAACAGCAAAAACTTAGCTACAACCCTAATAATGCAAACTTTAAGCCTTGTTACAGTTTAAACAGCAGAGTTATTAAGGCATTCATCCTCCTTCACAGTTGTGCTGTTAGAAACGAGCATAATTACATGTGAATAAAAAGTAGAGGACCGATAATGAAGCCCTGTGGAACTCCACCACCTGTAAAACAACACCTGTCTCCACAGAAACTCTGAACTAGGCCTAAAATGCTTTGAGTGACGGCTTCTGAGGTTCTTATACACACGTCCTCATGTTTCTCAACACCTCCTGCCTCTGTCATTAATCTGCATCTCTGCCTCAATAAACCACTACACTTCTGTTTCTCAGTGTTTTTGTCTCAGACTGATTGTATTCATTTGTGCTGTAAACATGGACGTTTTAGTCCGAGGATGGAGTCGGCGCTTTAGTCTCGAGCGGACATTAGAGGAACTCACGACCGTATTAAACCTCAGCAGCCTCGTGAGCGTGTGTGCAGTCGACTGAAGTTTACACAAACAGACACTCAGGAAGACTTGAGGATAAATAAATAACAGATTCACACACACTCGCTCTTTAACGGCAGGTTAATCAGCAGCTGAGTGTGTTTGTGTGTGTGCTGGAAGCAGGATCATTGTTTCCTGCCAAACCAGAAAATTACCAGTTAGAAAACAATAGTGTGTGTGTGTGTGTGTGTGTGTGTGTGTTCAGACTCTGAAGGCTGTTTGAAGCCTCTCTGGGACTTTACTGTTTAACCCTTTGAAGGATCATCCAGCTTTGCTTCACCCGGTTGAGCTTCGCTCTCTGTGCCGGCTTCTCGCGCTCCACCTCTCAGCATAGAGGGTCACATGAAATCAGGAGTTTCTCACATAAAAACAGTGAAATTAGCTAAAGTGGTTAAATTAGACGTCTTTCCTCTGGACTCTGGTGCCGCAGAAGCTTTTTTTACTGTGGGTGTGTCCACATATTGTGCTCCATCTGCTCCCTGTCTTTTCTCTCCTCTTGTCTTTGTTCTGTTGTTCTTATTTTAACCCCGCGCACACACCAAACCTCCCCCTCTCCACCTCTTTCTCCTGCCTCCACCTCTCCCTCTCGGCGCCTTTCTTCCGTCCATAAATCCCTTTAAAGGCGCTGGATTTAATTTCTGACTGAGGATTTACATGTTAAGTGCCGGTTTGTTAATCTGTTGATTGGCCCTTTGGAGGTTTAGCCCTCACACTCACAATAAAGACGGGCATATGAGACCTGTGAGAGTGCCGCCAGGATTTTCAAAATAAAATGCCAGCCACATGTTAGGTTTGACCTTTCTAACAATATCAGCTGTAACATTTAAATGAGTGCACAAATGGTATGTCCAGAAAGAGAAGCACGTGAAGTTTTTAAAGAAAGTAATATTAATAATGTATTTAAAATCACAAAAATAGGAATTTTGTTCTCTCAAAGTTAAAAGTGTTTGCATTTTTCAGTGTAAAAAATAACCTGACCAGGTAGAGGAGGGTTTAGGATTGTAAACACACTAACAGTGAACACCCATCTGAGTCCCAACATTCATAAGAATCAGACACCAATAAAGCGTTCACATTAGTATTTGCTGTTACCATAACCGATATAATGTATACATAATAATATTGTAAAACTATTACATTTGAATTAATATAATTATTAAAGCATAATTTGAAAAGCTGAAGGAAAATATTTCATGTTGTGATGCAGAAGAACCTATCTCTGAGGAGCCTGGAGTAAACCACAGCATCTGCACATTTATTCACAGATGGTAAATAAACAGGCAGAACAACAGCTGAGAGCAAAGCTAAAAATATGTTTTAAAGAGATATGATCTCAGTGTCTTCAGTTTGCCCACAAAATAAAAACTTTAGAGAATATATAAGATCATTTGCTTAAAATGTTACTGATACAAATATGAAGTTCCCCTTTAACCTTTGTGACATGTGCCCCACAACACCCATCATTACATTAAAAAACATTAAAAATAAGTGTAGAAAAAAAACCCCTTAGTTTTTCTCTATATGGAATACTTCGTGGAAAACCGTCAGGATTTAAGAAATCTTCATCAGATGAAGTTTTGTTTGTAACCTCACCCTGTCCGACGTGCTGTGACAGGCAGATATTTAACGCTTTCAGCTCTGTTATTTAGCAAGACTATAATTTTACATGATTTGTGGATGGTTTATATTACAGTGAAAGAGGTTAAACCAGAATGGCTGAGGACCAACAACAGAGCCCAGGGGAACTCCGCTGGTTAAAAGAACACATTCATTAAAAAGTAGTAATAATAGTAAAACAGTGGTGTTACCTGTTCTCAAAGCTGTGTCTCTGTTTCATAGTCAAAACAAGCTTTTCATAACTGTAGAAGCAGATTAAAATCTTTCATGTTGGAGCAGAGGGAAGATTTGCTTAGAGGACAATTTTAGGATTCTGGGAAAGCGTCCAGAGCAGCAGGAAGTCAAACTACCTTAACTGAGAGTGACGCACGCTGATGCTGTGATCTCAAGCTTTTTCTGAAGCTAATAAAAGTTCCTTCACCTCACATTTAGTCACCGAATGATTAGGTTCAGTGAAAAATGTCCATAACCAAGGGTAATTCTCTCAAACGCCATCAAAGCCTTTGATTTCATGTTACACCCCTACACCAACCCCCACAATGGCTTTATGTCCTCCCAGAGGGCTCCACCCCCCAGGGTGGAAAGCCTAAAGCTATAATGTAATGTCAAAACAGTCGATAGCTGAACAGCTCTGTAATCATCCCATCGAACCTTCCTGTTTCCATTTTTCAGCTCACCGCCTCCATCATTAAAACTGATTCAGAACACTAAAGTTTGAATCATTACATTTTCTAACTTCAAACCTCATCCAGAAAAGAGGATTTTAATGACGTTTCTAAATTTTCCTGTTCTTTCATCTTTTTGGAGCCTATACGATGAACAGTGGAAAGTTTTGGGAACCTTCACCCGACTGCTTTCACTAAGTTTAACGAGCGTCAAAGTTACGTAACCACGGTTCTATGAGTGTAGGCACAGCTGACCAAGAGCTGGCGGCTGCTTTTGTGTTTGTTGCTTTTATGGTGAATTCTCACAGTGTTTGCTGTTCTCCATCTTCCTTCATCGGCTTAAGAAATTGTGTTTGTTCTGAGTTAAGTGGGTAACGGAGCCCACCCAGTAGTGTTTCAGCGATGTTTGGAAGTGCCTACATTCAGATATGTCAGATGAGGTTTTTAATTGCACAAAAGCTTTCCATCCATTTCAATCAAGTCATTTTCGATAAACAATATAATAAACTTAATGTGAAGGCTCTAGGATGGTTATTTTTTTAATTATAATAACTAGCCTGATAAACCCAAATTGTTTAAATGCATAACATCCAATCACTGATTGATTTACTTGTTTAAGTTATGTTTTGTCTGGCAAACATGTCACATTAAATAAATAACTTTGTTGCGGGTAAAACTGTATTATTGTAATGCAGAGAAAACACATGTGCAGTCTTTTTAAAGTCTTAAATATTTAATGTGAATTACCTTTTGAATGCACCTTACTCCTCTTTTCATTGTGAGTGCCTAATCTAGAGCCAGTTTCATGCATTTCAAATTAACCAAACAAAAACTAAACCACTTTCTACGACTGAAAATATCTCCCACATTTTGCCAAAAAAGACATTCACCAGTGATTGGTAGAAGGAGCCCACAGATGCTGCGGCCTCC
This sequence comes from Haplochromis burtoni, assembly GCF_018398535.1. NCBI lineage: Eukaryota > Metazoa > Chordata > Actinopteri > Cichliformes > Cichlidae > Haplochromis > Haplochromis burtoni. Next base: position 117,070 of record NW_024583151.1, on the reverse strand, counting down.
ATGAATTTCGTTTTTCCTCGCGTAAATTACCCCCGGTTTCCCTTTGTAAAGTTCAGCCTTCAAACCTGTTGAAATGTGGGCTGGTTGTCAAAAGGCACAGAGGCAGAATTGGCTCCGCACTGGCATCACGTCGATGGAAAAGAGATAATGGAGTAGGCCCTATTTTTCTTTCTCCGCAAAAACATCCCTGGAAGAGGTCCTGCGGGGGCAGTTCCTGTGGTTGGAACAGTCACAAAGGTGCACTCTGACTTGAAATAACCTGTTTCCTGCAGTGGAAATCGGCCTCATTAGTGCAGTCAGGTATTGGCATACATTCAGTCATAGTTTCACTGTAGGCATTGGAGTAAATGAGGAAAAGAAAATTAATGTAAAACTCCATTTTTTTGAAGGGTTGGGGAAAGCTGCTCGGAGCTTGCACTTTGTTTCCTTGACTCTCTACAGCAGAGGTGAGCATGACCCACAGAGACACGGCGGACACACTAATGGGAACTACAGCAGGCTGAAATAAAGTGGACTGATCCTTTAAGGACGCTTTGAACCATCTGGATGCGAACGCAGTCAGCCTGAGTTCCTCCTCTACAGCTAACGAGTAACTTTCCATTCTCCAGACAGACGTCCTCAGGTGGTTTGATTTGTCCGCGGGCCAAAACTCCGATATTTTATAAACTGTCACATGTAAGAAGCAGAAATGTTCTCAGTGTGATTTCTTCCAGTTGACTGTTGGATAATCTCTGCAGCTGTGGAACATTTTTCCAACCGGATGGTTCAAAGAGTCTTTGAGGATTGAGTAAATATCACTAGCAGGGCAAGTTTTAACCGTCCTCCTATGTTTTCAGATGTTTTATGTGCTGATTGCTGAGGAGAACAAACAGAGCTGCAGCTCGTTGTGGAAGATTCCTGACATGTGAAATGAGTCAGAGGCAGTTCAAACAGCCTGAATCATCGATCGGAGTGTTGACAGAGAGAAGATAAGGTGCTCAAACAGAGAGCGATGAAGACGAGCAGGAACAAACACAACCTGAACATCTGTTCCTCCATGAAACTCTCTTAAATTATACAAACACTGTCTGTCTGCTGGCAATGAAATGTGTGTTTAAGACGTACAGTAAATATACACATCAGAAACAAGTAGAACCAACATAGTGTCCAGTAAAGGCTTACCTTGTCTGTGCTCATCATTCCAGTGAAGTGCAATGATAAGATCCAGTACAAAGCTTGGTGTGGTTTCTCTAACTGACTATTCAGTTCAGCCTGTTGGCACTGGGTGTGAACCAAACCAAACACTTACTAGAGGTGGGAATCACCATACAACGCACGATACGATATTATTGCAATTTTTAAAAAATATTTTGCGATATTCAGATTCTGTACATAAAGGTAAACTTTATCAATATTCATTTTATCTAATATCAAAGTCTCGCACTCAGTCTTTCTCTCATTTCAGTCAGTTTTATAAACTGAACGGTTTGTATTACAGTCTAGTCCAACTTAACTGAACGCAACCATCTGGTACAATTATAGCTATTCTGAACTATGCAATTCATGAAAACTATGCAGCCCCTTCAGCAACTGAAGAATTTGAAAGTAAATTAAAACAAAATATAATTTTACGTTAAATAAAAAAGTTTTAAACTTAATTAAAATAAAACATGTCTTAAATTAAAATAAGTAAACTGTCATGTTTATTGCTGCCAAAACAAGTTAAACACATTTGGACAGTGTCAGGATTCTTGCTCAGAAAAAGGATCAACCTGCTCTGAAGTCAGAGCACAAAAACCTTCTTTGTAACAAAATATCGATTTCTGCTGTCCCTGTATCGATACATTATTAGCAAACAAAATATCACGATAATACACAGTATCGATTTTTCCCCACCCCTAACACTTACTGAGGATGGCGGACCTCAGGAGGTAGAGCAGGTCATCTTCTAATCAGAAGGTTGGTGGTTCAGAGCCTGGCTGCTCCAGTCTCCATACCAAATATCCCCAGGCACGATGCTTACTCCACTAACTCCTCCACTAACTCCACCAGATAGTGGTGTCTAGCTGCTTCCTTCCAGGAATTTACTGACATATGTGAGTCCTTATGTTGATGTTGTGATTATTCTTCCATCACACTGAGGCTAGGATCATTATTCTCTCACTGATGAATTTGAACATTGTGGTGAAAAAGCAGACGGAAGAAATCTATGGAGCTGAACGGACCAATCACAGCGTTTGCAGCTGTGGCGACGTGTATTTCCATTTCCAGGGAGATGCACGTCAGGTTACAGCGTAGGGTTTCAAAGAGGCTTGCAGTTACAGCACAGTTTTTCCCGCTGAAGCATAAATCTTTAATAACTCAGCTGAACCTCATACCTTTGTCAGGAACACCTGGACTTTATTGGAACACGTGGGCGAACAGCCACACTGACCGTTTTATTGGAACTGAGCTAATTTGGACCTTTTTATCTCTCAGCGGTGCCTGAAGGAGCGTTTGGACCAGGAACTGATTAATGACATCAATTTTAATGGGAAGATACCATTCATCTGTGAATTAATGCCTCCTGCTGATGACATACATGTGAAACTATCCTCTAACAAACTGAGCTGAGCCACATGATGATCCTGGCTGCAGTGTGATGACAGAGGGAGGCATCCACGGACCCACACTTTGTCCCCTCACCTTTTCCAGGCAGTGTATCCAAGCTCTGGCCCGTTTGATCTGCAGCTGTCTCTGCTAAAGTTAGAACATCCTTTACAGCCCCAAAATCAGCCATAAATCTGCAGTTTTCTCCACATCCTGCACCAAAGTTTCCACAAAAAGAGAACACGTCATTGACGTTTGCAGAATGAAAAAGCGCCATTGTTCTTGTTTGTTGTCTTTTAACAAGACTGAGCAAATGAAGTGACCCTCTGGAAGTACTTAAAGCACTGAGTGCGCGGGGTGTTTCATTAGTGCAGGCTGGTACGATGTGTGGTTTTTAGCCCTGATGTGGAGTCACATCACATGACATTCAGTACAAATCTTAATCTGCACCAGAGTCAAACGTTCGTTAGGTTTCTCTGCTCTTCCTGCACAGCCGGTCAGATGGTTGTTTTTAGATCTTTGAGATTAAAAATCGCACAAAGTTCAGCGAGCAGAAAAGCAGCAACTGAAGCAGAAGAAGAAGAAGGAGAGAGTAAAAGGCAGGAGAAGGAACGAGGAGTCGAGGAATGAGAGAGAAGGAGTGAGATAATCGGGTTTATTAGAGAGCAAGTCGCAGCACGAGACCACACACACCAACACACACGCAGCCCGAACGGCTTGTGTAAACATCCCGCCAGCGTTGTCATGGTAATTTCCGTGTCCTCGTCATGCACTCTTATCGCAGATGCACTGTTTACAGCGTGTGTGTTCCTTCCTTTGTATGTTTGTGAGGACCAGAGTGCAGCAGCGCGGGGACGTTTCTGCTGGTCCGAGGATCCAGACCCCAGTCCTCGCAAACACAGGACTCTGTGTGTGTGTGTGCAGTTTACAGAGTCTATATGGATGTAAACCAAACACACACATGCTGAGGCTTTAATTGGCTCAGGCTGCGATGCTGATTAGAAACGCGTGTGCATAAACTTTATTCGTCCTCTGCGGTCGAGACTTGGAGCTCATAACTTCAGCAGCTTCAGAAAAACGAGTTAATGTGGCGGCTTTTAGAAAATCAACAAAAAGGAGACGAACCTGCAGGCTCGGCGATCTCGTGTCACATCACCGCAGGTTTCTGCGGCGTTTGCTATCACCTGACTGCGCATCCAGCACTTAAGATCCGAGGCCGTATCCCTGATCACATAGCATGACATCACAGCCCCGCGGTGTCAGAGGGAGCGGCGAGGCATTCAGGTGCTGCAGTAGATCAGATACATGAACCCGTGGACATCCTGAAGGGAGGAAAGACGAGAGCATACCAGAGGGGAGTGTCACTAAAACTGCTACACAACCTGAACCCTAAAATTATGTCAGCGGCAAAACCTGCTGTTCCTCTAACATCCCTGCACACCACCAGGCTAAAAATGTCCAACTGCAGTAAAAGTACTTGGACTTTGGCAAAGCCTGTGAACATCTGACATGCCGTCAAATAAAAACACTGCAGATGCTCTTTAGACTCACACAGAGAAACAGAGTCAGGCTTGTATATTTATAACAGACTAAACATAATAATACAACATGAGCACATGTGTATATGAAGCGTATATGAGCTGAAGCGTTTTCTGATCAGTGTTTGCTTAGGTGGTGGAGTTCCACAGGGCTCTGTCATCCATCCCTTTTGTTTTTAAAGCCACTACATGTTTATCACTTTATAAGTCAGTTTGGTTTTATATCTCATAACTCAGGCTTACATTTTGCAGCATTTGAAGTGTCGGGGCTTCCATGACTTACAGGCGGGTGTAGCTGCTAGCTTGTCTGCTAGGCTTCACCTTAGCTGGTACCTGAGCTGGACCTCTGGACTGTTTGTGTGCTCTTGGAGTCTTTTAGAGCATTTCTAATGCAGTTCTTTGACCAATGATATGGATGCTGTGTGGTTAATGGTGAGATTGTAGGATTTTAGTTGCTTGTTACTGAGCACGAAGTCTGTGGATGCAGCTCGATAGCCAGTCAAGCTAGCTGATAGCATAGCACTTGAACCTCTCGTGCTCTAACTGCACTAACATGGCAGCCACACTACTAATGTTGAGACTCAACTCTGTGTCTCTTGGTTTTTTGTGGTTTCCTAGGATTTATTAGTACAATAGCAGACCCAAAAGTAGAAGCACCGTAAGTGTTTCTACTGCTTTCCTAAGTTTAGAAGTTTATCGGAGCTCCCCGTGAAGAAATAAGAGGCCCGTGTGTGCGTGAGGAGACGCTGACCTTCTTCTCCTGAGCATATCACACTGGCAGAGGTCACATTTCCATCATGTTTTCCACTCTTGGCGTTGGAGCGTCTGCTGCAGCAGATTAATCATCACACAGTGAGCTCTTGACTCGGCGCTCGCTGCTCATCTGTGTCCGTGAGCTTCGTACAGGCGCCCTGAGACACCCGGGGAGAATTACAGACGGCTTCATTCCTCAGCTGCTGCCAAGCAGAACGATGGAAGGGCCGCTTTCCCTTTCTCCACGCTGTAATTACACACACACACACACACACACACACACACACACACACACACACACACACACACAAAAACAACACAGTCCAGTCGCTCCAACTGTTTAAATCTGCCTGTCGGTTAATTAAAACGAGAAGTGACGTGAAGCTGATCTGTGTCAGTCAGGTGTGTGTGTGTGTGTGTGTGTGTGTGTGTGTGTGTGTGTGTGTGTGTGTGTGTGTGTGAGAGACGCAGGCAGGTCAGTGTGTTTTTTCACACCACTACAGATTATTAATCTGGTTAAAGAGAGCTGATGAAGTGTAACTGACGTGGACTCACAGACTCACAAACACACACACACTCTCTCCAGAGCTGTATTTGTGTGTGTGTGTGTGCGTTTGTCTGCCTGTTTTGTGAGGACCATGGTTAGATCTAGACCTTATAAGGACATCAGACTTACAAGTGTCCGTTTGAAGGTTCAGATCAGAGACTGTAAGAACAGTTTTTCTTTCATTTTTCTTCTTTCAGACCTTTTGGGGGGGGGGGGGGGGGGGGGGGGGGGGGGGGGAGCCTGAAACGTTTTTATTCGGATGAGTTTTTATTTATATTTTATTTTTCAATGATACCTGTTCAGGACACGGTCTGGGTGCACGGTCGAGAAAAATGCTGAGTTTTCCCTTTTAAGAAATACAAATTTTAGATTGTATGGATCGGTGGGGACTTCTTTTCTTCTTTCTTTGTCTTAAAGCTGTGCGATCAGAGGTTTTAATAGTTAGTGTGGACCGTCCCCCACACCTCTAAAGCTAACACTCATTTTACCTCGTACGCCACTTTATTCGTAAATGGTCCAGTGCAGCTTTAATCCTGGAAATACAAGTATAATATGTGTTTTTCCCCATGATAGAGAAATTCTGCTGTAGTAAATGACAGAAACCTAAAGTGTAAGAAATGAGTGTGTCAACAGTTCTGTAGCTCATTACACTCATTATAAAACTGAAAGGTTTTGTTAGTTAACACAAAATCTCTTTTTTTGTCTTTTATTTAATTTACTGTGGACCCATTGTATTAAAAAAATAAAAATATTTCTTTCTGATCTCTTTTAGGGCTGTTCGATATAACGATATATCCGATGACATTCACATTACGCTATCGTTTGTTTTGTGGTGTCACAAATGTGCATTTTTTGTATATTTTTTTTTCATCGTTTTGTATGAAAAAAATACAAAACAACATCTTGTATTTATTTCTTAAGGTTCTCTCTTTCTCTCATATTTAATATAAACACGCTGCAGACAGACAAGCGACTGTTTTTATGCGTTGACCGTAAAACCATCGCGTGGCTCCTGCGTCCGCTTGTTTATTTTCCACATAAACCTTTTCACAATAAAGCTCAAGATCCTGTTGAAATTTGTCTGCTAGGCTTCATCTTAGCTGGTACCTGAACTGGACCCCTGGACTGTTTGTGGGCTCTTGGAGGCTTATAAACATTTCTAATGCAGTTATCTGACCAATGATATGGCTGCAGTGTGGTTAATGCTGAAATTATAGGATTTTATTTGCTTGTTACTGAGCACTTTGGCCTAAAAGTCTGTTGAAATTTTAAAAAATAAACTGAATCAAGTGAAAGAGTGCACAGAGTGTTTACAGATGAAAAGCAAAAAAATAAACCTTAGACTCGAACCTTAGAACTTTTCCCCGCAGCTCGGGGGTAATTAATAAATAATACATACTCACAAAGAAAATGTCTAAAAATGTATAGTTTCATGCATCGGTCGAAACAACTAACTCCAGGTGCACGACCTGCAAAAAAAAAAGTAAAATCCAGAGATTCACAGAATTTACAGAAAATGTAAACGATGTGTGATATATATCGTTGCCGGGACGATAAATGTCTTATATCGGGATATGAGCTTTTGGTCGTATCGCACAGGCCTAATTTCTTTGTTGGTCTGTTACTTGATTACTTTGCTGTAGTGTTATTAGCAGAGACAGGGAGAACTTTATTAGTTACACAAAGTGTGAAACGTGAAAATACAGTTAAAGGTCTAAACTTTAATCTAGTGCAGTCCAGCAGGCCAGATTGGAGCTTTACAAGGCCCGTTTCTGGCCCCTGGGCCTTATGTTTGACAGCCCTGGTCTACACAAGATGCAACCTTTTTTTTAACCGTATGCCCTTTGTAAATAAGAATATTATAGTCTGGATGAAGCCAAGTCAAAACAAAGTTATTATATATTTTTCGGCACAGCCAGCCTGAAGTGTCTTCACAGTCTCCGTTCACGTGGAGACGTTCCTACACGACTGACAAATGTCCTCCGTATTTTGAATAAAGTAACTGTGAGAACTAATCTTTTAAAAAAGCAAATCTGTAATAATAACAAAGGCCAGTTTCCATAATATTGGATTTTATAAGCCTAAACACTCCAGCCTAACAAAAGTCATCGTGTGGGATTTATGTTATTTTGAAAACATTCATCCATCACAGCCAATAGCTGCAAGCGACACAGACACTAAACAGGAAGTGAGCCACATAAAAATGTAAAAAATGTCAGTCGGGCCTCAAATGTTTCCACGCGCCTCACTAAGCCGTCACGATGATTTTATTGATGTATTTGTATTATTTTGAAGGCACCTGTCTGTCACAGTCAGCAGAAATGAACAAAGGTGCGTATTAAACAAGCGCTGCTAAAGAGGAAGTGAGATCACATCTCAGAAAACACCCCCATCAGTGCTTCCAGCTGTGCTCGTGACACGCTAAATTTAAGCTTGCAGCAGAGCGGCGCGCTGATTTATGCAGAACTACAGCACCAAGACGTTTACGTTGTTTGGATGTAGGCAGTAACATCAAAGCCTGTGCTGAGGCCTGTCATATTAAAGGTGGGGGAACACCACCCTCCCGTGTAAATGAGTCCTGCAGCAGTGAAACCAGCACGCTTAGATTTATCGCTCTCTTTCTGCGGCGCTGAGCTCTGACTGAAAACAGAAATACTCAGAAAACAGCAGCATTAATGTTGTATTTGTATGGGCCTACTTTCTGCAGAGGACTGATATGAACATATGGTGGTTGTGGAGGTCTAAGAGGCTTAAGAAGAGGGGAAAAGTGTGAGAAACGTCTGCATTTTTCACCGTGTGTGTCAGGGTTAAGCCTCCTGAGCCTCTCTCCTCCAACGCTGATTACACACCATCACTCACGGCAGATATTACACATGTGCAGGCATGCTTCGAATGTGTGTTTGTCGGGGTGTAGCCTGGTCTTCTTCACCTGTCCTCCTTCCTCCACAGAGACACGCAGAGGGAGAAAGAAGCCCTTGTGTTGTATGACCGTCTGTGTTTTTACTTTCCCTGATTGAAGCCGCTGAAAGACCTCCTGTGGGTCGTCTGGCTGAACCTGCTGACTTCCAGTGAAAAATCAGAGCTCATATCAGAGCGCCGCCTTCAGCTGATCTGGTACTGCTGCTCCGTCTGAGGCCTCCGTGAGTTTCTCTGTCTGCCGGAGTCACCGAGCGGTTCTGATGGTTTCAGGGGTTTGTTGAGCTTCCAGTGGTTGTGGACGCGAGTGCACAAGTTCACGCGGTTTTCCAAACGCTTTTTCAAAAGCTTTCAGAGACACCTAGGTGTTTTCAAAAGAGGTCGTAAAAGACGTGATTTTTAAAAAAGACTTTAAGGAGCTCTGGACACGTGGGATGTTTTCAAAGGGGCATTTTAGTAAAATTGAAGAGTTTTTGCATTAAATACAAGTGTGTTGGAGGCATCTGAGTGGCTGAGAGGCTTTGATACACCTTGACTGATGATTTGAAGGCTTCAGGCTGACGTTTAGGAGGTTTTAAGCTTTATAAGGTTGGAAGAAGCTGTTTTACAGGTGGTTTGAAGAGCATTTAAGAGAACTTTGGAGGAATTTCTAGGGAATTTAGGGGCCTTTTTAGAGGTTTTGAAAAACTTATAGGAGGCTGCTGGGACCATTGAGTCTGAAAAGATTCCCAAGTGGCATCAATGCTGTTTGAGGAACTTGTTGATAACCTCGAGGGGTTTTACAGATAACTTTAATGCACTTTCAAAACATTATATTTTATTTTTAAGAGGAATCGAGGGACCTTTAACACATCTAGGCTTCAAAGAACCATCAGGAGGTTGTTGTGTTCTTACATTACCAGTTTGTTGTGGTCATTTGGGCGACTGTTAAGAGGCTTTTTGAGATCTTTACAAGGTTGTGGGGGTCCATTGGGAGTCTCATGACTTGAAGGTATGTTGAGGACCTTAGGAGGGTCTTTTAAAAGGTTTTAAGCAAACTTTTAAGAGGTTTTAAATAACATTTGCAGCTGTTTTAAGAGGTTTGGAAACACTTCTAGCAGGCTGCTGGGATCTTTAAAACGGTCCAACAAGTCTCGAAAGGTCCCAAGTGACGTCAGTGCTGCTTGAGGACGTTGCTGACAAACTCAAGGAGGGTGTTTGAGGAATGTTTCAAGGGGCACAAGCAAGCATGTCGTTGGAGCATTTGAGGGGAGTGTGGTGACTTGCCTGTAGAGGACTACGTCGAGGTTTTAAAGGAGTGCTCAGTAGGTTTGCTGAAGACCTGCAGTGGGATGAACTTTGGGTGATTTTTAGAGGATGTTTTATTTGCCCAGGACTTGCTGACTGTTGCTGTCTGTGTTTCAGATGTGCTGATGAACACCAAGCTGGCCACATCTGACCTAAGATGGACGAGCTACCCTGCTGATGACTCGCAGGTACACATCAAAGCTAATCTGTTAGCTTATAGCTAACACTCTGCATTGCTTTGAATGAAAAGCTCACCTATGATCCGTCTCTGTCCTCAGTGGGAGGAAGCGAGCTCGAGGGACGATCAGCAAAACACTGTGCGGACCTATGAGATCTGCACCATCACTAGCACTTCTTCCTATTGGCTGAGGACGCGCTGGATCCCTCTGAAGG
>NW_024583151.1:104865-106830 GCF_018398535.1 Haplochromis burtoni | reverse complement strand
GCCCGGCCTGGATGGAGAACCCTTACATCAAAGTGGCGACAGTCGCCGCCGACCACCTGATGCTGCGTGACGCCAGGGGCCGCCCTAATGTCAAGGTGCTGCGGCTGGAAGGACTGCGTAAGGCGGGGCTTTACCTGGCCTTCCAAAGCCAGAGCGCCTGCATGGCGTTGCTCTCCGTGCGTGTGTTCTACAGGAAGTGCCCGCCCCTGCGCCGCGCCTTCGCCTCTTTTCCTGAAACCGTCCCCCACTCGCTGGTGGAGCAGGTAACCATAGCAACAGTGGAGTCTAGCGTTCTTGTACATAACAAGCTCACCTTTGAGTTTAAAAATAAAAGCACTGTAACTGCAGCTTTTGTGTCTACAAGCTTTTATTTTGACATTCTGCTGCAGGCTCAGGGTGTGTGCGTGGAGAATGCTGTGACGCCGCCTGGCGAGCAGTCACAACCTCCCAGCATGCTTTGTGGTGAAGACGGGGAGTGGGTAGGACAGCCGACGTCCAGCTGCGCCTGTCGTCCTGGATACGAAGCAGGAGAGACCGACGTACGCTGCAGAGGTGAGAGTGCAGTCCATAAAACAAAAGACCTCCTGTTAGTTTTCAAAGTAAAAGCGTCGTCACTGAGATGGAACGAATGAATCCGGCACATTCGAAGGCCCGAGCCGAGACCTCGGGTTCACCGTCACGACTTGAACTCACTAACAGCTCCGACCATCACTTGTTTTACAAAGTAAAAGCTTCTCCTGCGCGCCGCTTCATTATCAGCACTTAAAATTCTTCGTGGTCAGAACTGCGAGTCCGAGTAAACAGAGAGGAGAAGCTGGAGGCGATTAGAGGGAGAGAGAGCGACGTGTTGACAGTGTGAGAGCGAGCAGAGCAGGGGCCCCAAAGTAAAGCAGGATAAAACTCAGCAGTAATCAGATTACTCTCAGTGTTACAGCTTTACTCAGTAAACACTTTAAATCTGAGGGAAATGGAAACATAAGAAAGTGTTTCTCTTTCCCACCATGAGCTCAGATCACAACGTTTGTTTACATATAACCAGATTATAACCAGATTACAGTCGTTGTCGTACGGCGTGTAAGAGGATTCCTGAAACGTATCAGTAAACAAGGATTACTGTTTCTGTAATCAGCACAGGCATCAGAGGAAGCCGTCACTTCCACAATAAGACCGCAATTGTTTGACAATAGACATCACACTGCTGCCAAACATTACATTTTGTAATGTTTTTATTTATGATTGTTATTAAAGTTATAATGAGAAGAAAACTGATCTTAAGATTAAAAAGAGTCAAAGATTTATAGACAAACAATCTGAAATAAAAAAGCTTTAATTGTTTATATTTTGGTATAACTGTACCTGACTGTCTGACTGTGATACAATATTATTATTATTATTATTATTATTATTATTATTAGTAATATTAGTCCTACAAATCTTATTAAAGTCAAAATAGTCACAATACAGAAGTTAAATCACTTAAATTACAAAAGGTTTTGAAGAAAAAAGTAAAATGGTGTTGATGGAGTTTACAATAAAGTTTGTTTAATATTGTAACAAAACAGACAAATCTGATGTGTGTGTTAATTGTTTCAGCAAATCAGCAGTTTTATTAAAACTTGCAACATGTTGAAAAATAACTCTGTCAACAGTTACAAATAAATGAATGTCTCAGGTCATCAAGGTGATTAAAAACAGCTGTTGTGTTTTTATACGAAATTCAACTGAATTTCTAAAACAATGAAAAGAAGGCCAAAATTGTATTTATTAACAAAATTAGTAGAAAGTGAGTTTTTAAAAGTGTAAACGTAATATTTTTATGAAAAACATCCAAAAAATGAAAGAAACTTCTGTTTTAAAGTTATAACGAGTCAAATGTTAAAGTCCTTTAATTAAGAAACATGTAGATTTAATTTAATGTTATAAAAACATTTGTTGCGTTTGAACTGAATATAATGAAAATAAGAT
>NW_024583151.1:101689-103522 GCF_018398535.1 Haplochromis burtoni | reverse complement strand
GTGACAGAAATCGACCTCTACGTCACAAACATGTTTCATTTCTAATAAAAGGCTCCAGATGTTCATAAACATCTGTTTGCTGGAGTGTGCATGAGCAGGAGAGGCGGGTGTGTTTCTTTGGGACTGTTTGATCTCTTTCGGGGACGACCACTGACGGGTTTGAGCTGTTTCTGGACACACTGAGCTGCTTTTACTGCTTCGAGGTTCACTGTCATGTTTGAGTGGAACATTTGCTTTAGTTGGGACTCGCTGGCACGCCTGATACCTTCATTGTTGGTTTTAGTCCCATTGTTCTGAAGCCTCGTCTTTTTAGAGCCTGAGGCCAGGAGGCAGCAGCCTGTGTGAGCTCTGACTAACAATACAACAGCTCAAATCTTCTCTGACTGACTCAAACTGGTTGTGTTCAGACAACAGGTCACATTCAATGTTTTTACGGTTTGTAGAACTAATTATTACTAAAAGATCTTTATAAATGCAACTGCAAAGCAGTGTGACTACATTTTATAGCTTCAAAATAATGTTCATATAATATTCGCGTTTTGGCTGCTGTCACGTCCAAATAAAATTCTGGAATTTCACACAAAAATGGAGCCCAGCTGTCTTTTAGTCCAATTAACCTCACAGCAGTTTATTATTGGTCAGATAATTGTATTAGAAATGCTCCAAAAGGCTCCAACAGCACAAATACAATCCAGAGGTCCAGTTCAGGCTGCCTGCCATATCGCTAATAATTTAAACTTTAATCCTTTTTTAAGCCTAACCAGTTTAAACAGGTGCGGTACAAAAAGAGTAGACCCCCCCATAGATGAAGCAATAAACATCCAGTGCATTTACAAGCAGAATTAAATGAAACTTAATTAAAAAGTAGAGGACCAATAACAGAGCCCTGTGGAACCCCACCACCTGTGAGAAAACACTCTGATGTCAGCTCTGGTTTCTGTAACGCACATTTATCTGAGCTTTTTACTGCATTCAGAAAACAGTTGTTTGGATGTAAAACGCTTCAGGTCATACCTTCAGAGGCTTATTATACACGTGTAATCATGTTCTTTTTACTTAAACACCCTGCTGTTCCCTGCACTCTATGATTATACCTGGTCTATTGTTGATATAGGCCTGACTCATAAACCACAACACGTCGCTCTGTGTGTAACTGAATCTTGTTATTTTTTATATCAGGTTGTAAACATGCTGTAGAGTTGAAATTTTAACATGGAAGTCTATGAGCACTGGCACGCTGCTGGAGCCCCTAGTGGACAATAGAGGAAGTGCGGTTTTTGTAGCGCTTCTGGAGATCTGATGTGTGTGCACATGTGGGTTCAGGCTGATGGTGAAGGTGGACAGTCCCATATGTGTGTGCGCTTTTAGAGGTGAATGCTAATTCTAAGCCTTTGTCTCCAGCCTGTCCGTCCGGTCATTTTAAAGCCGAGTCAGGACCTGTTGGCTGCAGCTCCTGTCCAGCCAATAGCAACACAAGAATCCCAGGCTCCGCCTACTGCCCATGTCACTCTGGTTTCTATCGAGCCGACTCGGACCCGCCGCACAGTGCCTGCACACGTAAGTGCTTTTCATTTATTTTTCTTTATTATTGTAATTTCTGACAACACTGAAACCTCTTGTCCTACATTTCCCATCATGCAGCTGGAGAGTGTCTTTCACTAGGACCTCGCCTCTAGTCTCCACAGACTGACGTGATGTAATTTGTTATTAAATAATCTGGAGACCACTTTAAACTCTGTGTAAACTCTGGACCACAAACACACACACACACACACACACACACACACACACACACACACACACACACACACACACACACACACACACAGGGCT